>NW_014577441.1:249144-263279 GCF_000485595.1 Priapulus caudatus
ATGGATATCAAATTCACCAGCTCTCACCACACGAAAGAGATCAATCAAGTGTAATACCCAGTCAGGTTGACCGGAATCTGGACGGCCTAGTATGACTAGGCTGGCACGTACATGTTACATTGGTGGGGGCAGACCAAAGAAACGGTAGTCGCAAACGCGCAGTACGCAGAAATTTAAAGCCTAGCTTTTCGCTGTGTAAGCATCATGTCACCAGCAAAGCACTGGACAACCTGTACATGACCTACTATAATTTACTCTGAGAATCTATGCGTACACTATACAAAATTACCGTCACACGACGACACGCACAGAATGCACTTTAGCATTGTGTACGGCAATTCGGGCGGTGGAAGACACACAACATGAGAACTACGCCCCGTTGACCATAACTCAATGAAGCTTCTGACACATTGCCTTTTCGTTCGCGGGAAACATTTTTGCTTCCGTTTACGACACAGGCTCTTGTTTGTTTTGCATGGGCCTACATTCCGTAACTACGCCCGTATTTCGTCGATGCGTCGTCTGTTCATTGCTGATTCTGTCGCAAGCTCATAATTGCAGAAGAGGCGAAGCGTCCGTGGGAGTAATAGGGATTCTACATTTGAGCTGGGTAACCCTACCCATTAAAGAGCATTAGAACAGTCGTACCTTCACGCTATGCAGGATAAAATCCCGGTCATATAGCAGCGCTAAGGACATAAATCATGGCACAGGAGGTCGGTCATGTGTACGTATACCTCACACGAACCCAAGCACCTGGACGTTATACCATCAACTCAGACTCGTAGTGGTGCCATTCGCGGACCATACGAGTGACAACCTGCTGGAACGTGCTATTCATTTTTATTAGTATTACAATCAACATTGTCGCGTAATAAACGAAGGCAGCATCGCCGCACAATGGCATTACGAATAGTTGCGGGTGAAGAGCACGGTAAACGTCACAGGGAAAGAGAAGCGATGGCAGAGGAGGGTGGAGGGGAGCAACACATCACGCCGATCGGACCAGATTAGCTGTTTTCTTACTGCAGCTATCTATTCGAGGGCTAGGGGATTCTGGTTTTAAGGCGAAGGCAGAACAGAGAGCACATTAGTTTACTGTTCTGGTCAAGGCAAAAATTTATGTAATGCTATAATTATTAGAGAACGCTCAGCGCTCTGGTTGGTAAATTTACCAGACGTTCCACACGAACAGGGGAGAGGAGTCGAGAGCACGAGTGACTTACGATACAAGTGGGCGGGCAGCGTTTCTTCGAAGCGAATGCTGCAGCTAACGAAAGAACGCGAAAATTGTGTCTATGAATGCATTCTGGAAACACTACACCGTAAGCATTCGGTATTGTGCGGCGATAGACGGACTCGCAGAGATAGTTGGTTAAAGATCACCGAAACGGTGTGTTTTTAAGGGATTTGGATCCGTCTAAGCCAGCTCGATTATAAAACGAGGAAAAAAATCAACAAAAATCGGAAGCAGCCCCTAACTGCTTCTGGTTGTTAATCAAATTTCGGCGTTTTTTGTTTGTGAAATATAGATCGGATTTCTTTTAGAAAAACCATGTGTGGAGACATACAACTTCGCAATCGTTCCTTTTTACCTATCAGGTATGGCAGGTCCGGTGTCTTCCTGTACATTATATATTAGGGCATAATAACAAGGTACGCCACTTTTACTAGCATGAACGAGGTAAGATATGAGAGCTCAAAGCATAATTACTGTACGTCTACACCTAACACGAAATAGGAATGATCAGGATGACCATAAGGGTGCGGGCGTGGTTACACTACAGGTTTGACAAAGGAACTGCCGGAGCACTTGTTAAGCGGACATTTATCTCAGTCACTGATATAACGTGATGCGTACCGGGAGAGTAAAAGTAAAGAGAAGGACTCAGCGATGTACTTATAATAGAAATAAGACTATGATACTTGTTTAATTGAACTAAACTATCTCCGGTGTACAGGTATTGACTCCTGCTATTAAATATGTTTGCTGACGTTGGATGTAGTATTGAAACATTGAAGAGCTACTATATAGATGATAGTCCCAGGAGTGGATAAATAGCAGATGTCTACCTATATTCTCACACCTATCAACATTCGAGATGTGGCTCTCGTGTATGGTAATTTGGCTGGGGGCATCCGTTACAAAAATCTCAGCAAAAACCTATGCGTAAAAAGCCCTCCAACCGCAGCCCGAAAGAACACCTAGCGGGTATAAGACTAGCCGACTGCTTATTCACATCATGCTTTTGTATGGCTGAGCTGACATATTCTCCCCTCGCATTAACTCCGCATTTTCCGAAGGAGGAGATTAACTAAGGCGATGAATGGGCAAACACCGTGCTGGCTTTGGCGAAGTTGCCCATTACGACAACTCACGTAATTGTGGTCTCAAAGCCGCTTGTTCTCATCGCGTGTTTGGTCCGCCCTTGCCTAGGCGCTCTGGAACGAAGCGCTAGCAAGAAGTAGAACAACAAATCTTGTCCGGTTAAAGTCCCGTTCAGTGAGCAGTGGTTATCCAAGAACATATCCTTCTACATAAGACTGCAGATGATAAATCAGTGAAGATTAAACCTATCAAATTTAATACCATCACAGTCTACGCCTTCTACATGCTCTGCAATAATAAACAGTAGTGATATAACCTATCTGCCCAAATACCTACATCACAAGTACTTATCAATTGACACACAAAAATCAATCTACCACACTTCAAGAAGAGGCAAAAGAATGTAACTTAATCATTTACTGATACTATCCACTATCTAATCCAAACTTATATATAACATCACGATATGCCCGTCACTAAAACACGAACACTCAACTGTTATAGCTATTATTATAATAATAATTCTTATGATGAAGCCAGTAGGTGATACCCTGAGTCAGGAAGGGATGAATATGCATCTGGGCCAACAACTTCCCACCCAGTAAATGACTGATTTTGCCATTCACACTCGCCACTGATGTTAAGCATGAAAAGGTATTCAGCCAACTCTCTGGAACGCGTATTCATGACCCTCACATTGATGGATGAAACTTACGAAGGTCATCTCGGGGCCTGGTGCGAAATACAAGAGCCCGCACAACACAGTTACACGATCCTTTTGAAGCTAACACCATGGGGTAGTGACACACTCCCAAACCAATGCAAACCCTCAAACCTGGGGGCTTTACAGGCTGTTTCTCACTACCAGCATATGAACAAGACTTTGGAAAGCCCTACTGGGATCCGCGCCCATCTGCGTTGAAACGCTGATTGCAAACCACTCTTACATCGACCTTAATTCATCACCAAAGTTCACACCGTCACGATTGGTAGGACATGTTGTGTTTTGACTAGTAATTACTCTAGCTCCCACATACGCTTGATAACTAGCTCACTATACTGCTCGCTTCCAAACAGAGTGGCGTCACACATTCGCTCAGATCGCCCTGAAATATTTAGTTAGATTTGTTGAATAATGCATGCAGTCACGCACCACTCGTCTCTCGGTCCTCTCTCGTCTCTGCTCGGTTTGTTTTTTTAACTCCACCTGGATTCTCTAATTCACTATCAACTATCACTCTACGTATAATTATTATGCATCTCTCTCTATCTCTCTCAATCATCTCTTCTCATACTCATCTCAATTATTCTATGTTCTACACATCTAGCTACTCCAGGCGCTCTTCTCTCTCTCTCTCACATACCGTTATCTCTCTGCTCCTCTCTCCGCCCTCTCTCACCTATCTTTCCTCTGCCTCTCATCCCGGGCCCTCTTCCTTCTCTTCCACCCTGCTCTCATTCTCCGCTTTCTGCGTCCGTCTCCAAGAACCACGCGCACGTACGGACCCCCCCCCACGAACGTCTCTCTTTTTCCTATCACCCATTATCGCCTTTTCGCGTTCACAGTGATGCACGAAACCAACAACCAACCCCAGAGGACGGTAAATCATCATCTGACATATAGAAGGACGTATCGGTGAAGAGTCACAGATCACATGATAAACACTCACTCCCCAGACAATTGGCGTCGAAATTCTTCTTCTTTCATTTACAACAAATGTGTATCATTCGCCAGAAATAACACATCTTCTTAAGGCACCGAACACAGGTACTGAAAAAGCAAGTTGGTATCCAATTGTACTTCTCTCTCCCCGAATCAACCAGTATAGTTTTCTTTTGCATAATTTCGCCAATCTTACGTTCTGTTTTTAATTCTACAAAAACGCTCTCAAATTTGAATCGTCTTCGCATTTTTATTATAAAATGTGAAACATAAAAGTAAATACGCCATGTGGCCCACCTATCTATCCACACGAATAAATATAAATTATTCCAACCAAACAGCCCGCGTGTAAGTTAGCACGCCTAAATCGAAAATACCACACGCAGCTCAAAGGTACAGATGTTATACCCACTTTCACCAACATAGCACGCACTGCCAAGTACAGTTCACGGAGCTCAGATCAAAGACGTCAGTAGACAGGTATGCACCCACTGGCACTCAGGTGAGTCTGCAACCTAGGACGCAGTCTCTGCGCGCTCTGCACTATTACGCTCATTATGACGCTATATATTCAGTGCGAGCGAACGACGCTACCAGATAAAGATATCGTGCTAATATATACTATTACCATAAGTTCCAGAACTATATAACTTCTACATGGATATCTTAAGAAAAGAAATATATATATAATATCTTAATAGTATTCTGAACACTACGAAGTAAATCCGTACTTTCTATATATCGACTGCTGAAGTTGTCACACATGCCGGACCGCCAGATTTGGTCCGTTTCTTCGACTGACGAATTTAATAACCAACGTAGTTTATGGCTCGCGACCACTCACATATCGACCGTGGTATCTAAGCTGGCGCCGCCATAGGGGGACCATAACTCTGTGCTGAAATGAATTAGCCAAGCAATACGTCGTGGTGACCCAACGTCCGCTTATGCCCCGTAACTCAAATAATTGAATCTTACACTAAGCGCTCACCCACGCGATACAATTTAACGGCCTTCTCAAACGCCTATGGACAATAGATCTGAATTGACATAAACCCTCTCTCCCTCGCGGAATGTCGCCGAGTGCACACATGCGATCCATCACCATCTGTAACGTAGAATCCTAACCATTTTCATCATCAATTCACATACCGCGCACACTATTTGTTGGTAACCACACCCCACTGTCACACTCGATTACACACACACACATCAATGATACAATGCCCCGTACATTGTACTTCGACAACTACGCCACCTCACGCACGGGTGCCTGAATTTAACTGGCATCTGGCCGAAAGCTAACGTAACACCACACCGACACGGCACGTTACAGCGCACGCACAGCGCACGCTACACGAGGGAATGAGCACGCCCACGGGGTTTTTTCATGCACGCCGGTTTCTCCAGACGCACGCATGCAACCGCATGTGTGTAGCCGTAGCACACGCTACGCACCGCCGCGACGCACATTACGGTGTACGTGCACAACGCACGCACTGGCCTCTGTCTCTCATGCCACAACTGGTCACTGCACTGTAGGCGTTTCATCTCGGATGCACCGCATTCACGCCAGCGCGCGACCCGCCTGCAGCGGTTTCTTCTCATTCTTAACAACTGAACGCACGTCCATCGCACGCTCACACACTGTGACCACTGGCACCAATCTACGCAAGGGTGTTTTCGACTTCGGGCGGAGACCGCACAATTATCCATACGGAACGCTAGCACAATTACTGCTGGTCCATCAGACACATCTAAGACTCACACCATCAAGGTTTATACAATCCTTATATACAAGATCATCAAAATCTCGATTTAGATCTAATATCAAATCGTAAAATCAAAAATGCCAATTATCAAATAATGTGACTATCGCGCAGCCGTGCGGCTACAGACTCAACCTGATTGGCACGTGTCATCGGCGATGTAGCATTACATGGAAACTGACAGAAGTAACGTCATCAGTTTCACGAGGGCCGGATTGTCTACCATAAGCCGCCATACCAACAGTCACAGACGACATGGGTTCACACGATGTGCGAGCGCGAGGCGTTACCAATGGGTCATCGACCGCTTGAATCACTGCCGACATTCTATTTGAACGTCGTGAAACGTGCGCGAACTAACTACAAGGTGCGCTACATAGTCCGCCACTCTAGACACCAACGTTTTACTAGTCAGAACAGGCACTGACACGTACATGTTATGACAACTCACGAGTTATATACTTATCACATACATGCGCAGACTGCCCCATACACACCTACAGCGCACAAACCGCGCACAGACGTCACGTTTACACGCACACGCAAACTCAGACGTCCTCGAGCACACACGGCGTGCGCGCTTACAACCATGTACAGCATAAGTCAATCACCGCTAATATACAATGCAACCCAGCAGACGCACGCGCAACACTTCCGGCGGCCGACGAGCGGTCACACTGCAATCATAATGTCCTACGATACCCAATAGGTTAACTGTGACACTTATCAATTCACGCCGGTCGCTATGACGTACCTGAATGAGCTAGCGATGAATTTTCTTCTAAATCCCGGCCCGTGCATATAATCTCTTTAGTAAAATATTTGACTTGCATACGAAAAGAATCAAATATATACTAAGGATCCTGTACTGCTCAACATTAAGAATTTCTTGTTCCGTATATTTCATTTCTATATAAAAACTACTTCTTGTACACCACCTTCTAATCCATTTATTTTCTCTTTAAATTCAAGAGCGAATAATTAAGTAAATATCTGAAAAGCCACGCATCACCGCTCTAAATAATCGATTATTTTTCCTTTGGCCCGTCAGTTTCGGTACCTAACCGAGCGTGACTACAGTCCGATTCAGTAACACGAAATAACTAGTTAATCAGAATAGACGAGAGGACTAGCTTGCAGTAATCTATTCTAAGTTTGAACAATTCGCTAGCTAAAGTCTCTAATTATATTCATACTAACCTATATTAAAGATTATTAAAAATACCTATCTAAAATTAATACCGTCATATATAAGAGAGGTATAATCCCTTGTACACCACGCCTTGTAATCCATCTATTGTTTTTCTTTGTAACCTATCGGGCGCTTAATAATATGTTGAGTGGTTAATAGAAACTCTGGCTTTATTATTATATTATTAAATCTTTAATTGCATGAATTTTCAGATCAACAACAAAACGTCAACAGCTGATAGCTACGTACAATGTATGACCACACGCACCACCACTGGACGACAGTTTTTCACTCATAAGGATAGACAACAGAATTCACTGACTAAAACGAGCAAGTAAAAGTGATCTGAGTAGTTAAAATGATAAAGATTCGACGGATTACATACCCAATTTACAATGCTATAACACAATGAAGATGAAAATATATTTACAACAGGCGGCCGGAGGGCCTCCGCAAAAAGTTGCCACTGCAGAAATATGTAGCCGATGCGGGGGCGGTGCTGGGAGGTATCTCCCCATAAACATTTTGAAAATGTAAAAGCCTGGAAATGGCATTTCGCGTGCATTTCAGGCTATGTTGAAAGCACCAATTCCACCTGGAGAGCTAATTTCAAGAGATCATGCTATGTAAATTCAAAACACAGGACTGGTAGCCGCAAAGATAGATGTTTTGAACTAAAGTAATTAAAATAATACGAGTATGAATAACTAAATGAAACATTATTTAAAAATTGTATTATTCACTAATCAGTAGCAGTAACATAATTATGAAAAATAAGCCTATTGTTTCAATCTGCAGTTTATACTTGTCAACCTATGTACACGTCCTGAAGTTTGAAAGTTTAATTTGAATAGGCACAATGTGTCATATTAAATACGCATTTTCAAATCCTTAAGAGCACTGATTATAACACCTCGTTAATTGATCAGTATTTAATAGTAATACTCAGACAGTCAGTTCAGTATAACCTTGTCATTTTTATTTTTTATAGTTCTAACTTATCTTTTACTGCCACCTGGAATGGCAACTTACAAATTTCTGAAATTCAAACATCCTGTTCAATCCTACCTTGGTCTAAACATTTCTCGTGAGTGCACATGACAATGACAATTGCATGTTGAGCCTTCCACTGGCGTCGTGCTGGGTCGGGGAAATGGGGAACCTCACATATATTAGTTGCATGGTAGGTTATGCGCAATGCGGGACAGACCCCCATTTTCAACCCTAAGCCCTAATCTTCCGTTCCAACGTGCATCGCATTTTTTAAAGAAAACATCTATCGTCCGTGATCGTGCACAACGCTCACGCGCCATTAAGTTTTAGCTACCTGTCGCAAGATCTTACATTTTGCTTTCCCGCGGGAACCTATTTTTAATATTATCCTGTTCCAGGTGCATTCGTACTTCAGAAACAAGGGCACAGCCTACGATAGCAGACAGTCTTCATAGAGGCTTCCGTTCAACAGGGCGGCATCGCGAATTACAACTGATGTGTGTGTACTGAGCTAGGTGTAGGGTGCATGGCGGTCTCGTGCAGGTCATACATGCGTTATACCGGTGCCGATGTTGTTTTCGTGCGCGTAGCTAGTCTGAGCATAGTCTGATGTTGATATCGTGTGTCAATAAAATGATCAGTGATGTGATGTGCTAGTGTGGGTAGTGATTGTGTGTGTGTAGTAGATGGTCTGCCTCAGCCAGTGGCATAGTGGTGTGTGCTGTGTGTTGTGTCGTATGTGTGTTTGTGTGGTGTGGGTGGTGTGTGGTGCTCGTGCGTGTGGCGTCCGCGTGGTCGCGTGCGTTGTCATTCATAAGAAATACGAATCATCCTCTCCAGGGTTCACTCCGCGTTTTCTATATATGGTCCATCTACCCTCGAATTATTCAACTATATGATCAAATCTCAATAAAACACTCAATTTATCTACTTAGTTCAATAAGCCTGCACGACTAAGCGATGAGAAAAATGTAATTATAACTCACCAGCGAGAGCACCACAACATTCTATCATACCGCACGTCCACTAATATCAACACTCGCTAACTCTCAATAAACATAGTTACATAACTTCCCAGGCACCACAGATCCGGCAGACCCCCTCCCTCAAATGATGATATAAAACACCCCTGTCCAGGTGTCATAGGCATTGAATCTATCCAACCGACATACAAATTCAGTTCCGGAGACGGCGTGTATCGCGCGACGACTAACCCCTATCTATCTTACACATTCTGGCCAAGGTAGTGTCCAGAGCCACTCACCAACATAATTAGGACAGAGATCTAACTTAAGTGTTTCTCATGCAGACGCGGCTAACCCCTATTCATTTCACTTTTGCACCTCACACTCTATCTTTCCCACGGTCTTGCAGTTAAGTTTCCCGCCCATCAAGCAACAAGAAATAAAAATCCACTTTACACTATTACAATACATGCCCACCTATCCCCACCCATTTTATTATCGAGTGAGCTGTTAGCATATTTAGGCGAAGCCGTCGATGAATTCCACCTATAGCCTTCAGCGCGATACTACACGACAAATGTGGGTTGAGTATAGCTCACGAGTCCTCACCAGCGTCCCCACGAAGTTTGCTCACTATCTTGAGCCCTTGGTAAATATCTTGTTGCTCCCCTTTGGTCCCTGCAGAATAGTCCGAGCAAAATAGTCGTAGAGCCGTACAACATTCTTCGCGACCAAGTTGCTCGTGCTTGCCGCTGATGGCACTGCCACGCATGACAGGGACCCATTTCTGTTTAGAGATTACGACGTACCTCGTGACAAAAACCAAAAATAATCAAACAACACAAAAGAATACTTCTTAGCTAGCATCATATGTTACTGTGAACATAATAGGATATCATGTGTTATTATAGACAAACTCATGACAGAAAAAAATAGACTAATGAAACATAAAAACAAAAAGTATACGTGATTAAGGTATAGCAGTTATTATAATAGGCTCCAATTAAGAGAAGAGGATACCCACTTACACAGCACGCTAATCACAAATTATTTTTCTTTGGCTCCCAGGAGTAGCACCTAGTCTCTTTTCACTTCGAGACGGGTGGAGGTATGTATGATCTTGTGTATAGTGCAATTGGATTGCTGTTTAATGAATGTGTACAACAATGCTAGGAATACCCCACGCTTAGTAGTAAAATGGTTCTTACTATCTCTCTACATAACGTCCTGGAACCGGCTTAAAGTGACTCCGCAAATCAGCCTACAAACTAAAAAACCTGAGTACAGACAAATAAAAACCCAATCGTAACAAGAGGGTAATCAGACAGGGACCTGTAGTCATGGAGATCAACACGGGTCGCCATATACCACAAGAACACTCCCCTAAACCTACCATCAGCTAGATCTGGAGGCGCACCTCAAGCTGTCACAGAAGTGTGCCCCTGACAGAATCCACATGCAGGTTGCTCACGTGACAGAACCTACCTGAGCTTCGCCCCTTAAGCCTGATGGTCTGCGGCTGTTTCGTAGGTCTACAGCCCAGCGGGAAACGATAGCGGAAGTGAACTGATAGGTGTCCATGTTTTCCCACGGAGATATTCCATCCATTCGATTTCAAAATAGGTTTTTTTTATTAACGATCAACCCGAATAGAATTGAACATAAAAGCAAAGTGTGTAGAATCGAACTGTATGCGAAGGAACTGGACACGGAAAATTTCAAGGCCGTCAAATTTTCAGGTTTTCATTTTGTGTGCCCGCCTAAAGTTAAGCAGCGAACAAACAGAACGCACACTACATCAAATTATTATATAGACTAAGGCAGAACAGTATACCCGTAAGAACCAGCCAAATAGTTGTCCAATTATTAATATAAACTCCAATGCTAAGTGACACACAGATAAAAGGTTAAAATACTTTCATGTAAACTGAAAAGAAACCACATGCTACTGGGTACAAACAGAACTGGCAACTAGCTTACTGGCCAGCCTGACTACGTGTCGGCCAGTACGTGTAGCGCAAAGCAGAGCTGAGCAGGGCGGGAATCTGCAGTAGGGGGGGGGGGGATCTGCGACGTAGCAAAACCATCTATTAGAGAAATATATTTTTGTTTTGAGCCAGAAGCCAACCAAGACGTGTGGCATTCTGAATTATGCCTCACACGGCGGCCAGTCAACGAAGTACGCAGTGTAATTCCCACGTAATTGAATAGTGATCTCATGAAGCACTGCCATCGTATTTGACGATAAGCAATATTATTCTCAAGAATTTTTGATCTTAACAACACTTAAATGAATTAAACTTTGCTTTAATTTTTATCGAGCCACGAAACGCAATACTTCCCACAACCGTGTGTACTGTCATTGTACGTCACCTAACGGTACCTACAATAGGCCGAGGCCACCGATATTAGAGGCTGTGAAGTTCAAATGTGATTTAACCCCTACCACTGTCATTGTACGTCACCTAACGATACCTACAATAGGCTGACGCCACCGATATCAGAGGCTGTGAAGTTCAAATGTGATTGTAATCCCTACCAGTGTCATTGTACGTCACCTAACGGTACCTACAATAGGCTGAGGCCACTGATATCAGAGACTGTGAAGTTCAAATGTGATTGTAACCCCTACCAGTGTCATTGTACGTCACCTAACGGTACCTACAATAGGCTGAGGCCACCGATATCAGAGACTGTGAAGTTCAAATGTGATTTAACCCCTGCCAATGTCATTGTACGTCACTTAACGGCACCTACAATAGGCTGAGGCCACTGATATCAGCGGCTGTAAAGTTCAAATGTGATTTAACCCCTACCAGTGTCATTGTACGTCACCTAACGGTACCTACAATAGGCTGAGGCCACCGATATCAGCGGCTGTAAAGTTCAAATGTGATTTAACCCCTACCAGTGTCATTGTACGTCACCTAACGGTACCTACAATAGGCTGAGGCCACCGATATCAGCGGCTGTGAAGTTCAAATGTGATTTAACCCCTGCCAGTGTCATTGTACGTTACCTAACGGCACCTACAATAGGCTGAGGTTACCGATATTAGAGGCTGTGAAGTTCAAATGTGATTTATTATGTATATATTTTTTCTTCATGTTGTATAGCATTGTAATTGTACTGTATCCGTCAGAAATTTTATCATTTTAACTACTCAACACTATTGCTTTTATCAGATTTTTTCTCCATGAAAAAAACTGTCGTCAGTACATGTATTTGTATCTGAATTCATGCAATAAAGATTTAATAATAATAATAATAATAAAGCAGGTTTCGTATTAACCACTTCAACATATATTAGCCCCGAATTAACAAAGAAAAAATGATGGATTACAAGGTGTGTACAAGGGATTTTACCTCTTTTATATAGGTATAATTATATAGGTATTTTTATAATTTCATATAGGTTAATATGTATAATTAAGAACTTTAGTAGCGTTAAATTGTTCACAAATAGATACAATTACTGCAAAGCCTAAACCTCTCATTCAATTACTATTATTCATTACTACAGTTGCACCCCGTTAGTACGAAACTGACGGGCCAAAGAAAAATAATCGTATTAAGCGGGTTCCGTATATTATAATTATTAGCTTTAATTTAAAGAGAAAATAAATGGATTAGAAGGTGTGTACAAAGTGTTTTATATAGAAATGAATATACCGGAACAGAAAATTTTATGTTAGTAACAGGATCCTTGTAATATTGTCTTCGTATCAAGTCAATATTTTACTAAAAGATTACTATGAATCGGGCCGGGATTTAGAGAAATCATCGTAGCCTCATCAGCGTAACGAGCGATTAGATATAATATGTATACAAATTATGTAGTACGTGCGCCCGAGTGTGCGCGTGCGTCTGTGCGTGCACGTTTACGTGTATATATGTGTACATGTGTGCGCGCACGCGTGTGTGCGTGCTCGTGTTTGGGCGTGCGCATGTATGTGTAAGTATATAATTATGTATTCACTAGTAAGTTCTAAGTGAGATATAACGCACCTTTATAGTCGTTAGTCAAATAAACTCAGATAAGTAATTGAAGTAACACACACACACACACACACACACACACACACGCACAAACAACACACGAACGCATGCACACATACAACACACACACGTTGCATGCATGCCTTGACGGCCCGGCTTCAACGTAGGCCTATTCTGAAGTACGATGCACTGGAACGGAAATATTAAAAACTAGGTTCTCCGGAACGGCAAAAATGTAAGATCTGCATGGTAACTAAACTTAATGCGCTGGAACGAGATATTCTTAAAAATGCGATGCACTGGAACGGAAGTTTAGGGTTAGGGTTGAAAATGGGAGTCTCTCCCGCTGCACATACCTACCATGCAATATATATGGAGTGCCCCCTTCCCCGACCCAGCACGACCCAGTGAAGGCTCAACCATGCAATGGTCATGTATGTGCACCGAGACATGTTAGACAAGGTAGATGAACAGGATGTAATTTCAGAATTTGTAAGTTGCCATCCAGGCAGAAAAGATAAAATTAGAATAATAAAAAAATAAAATGACAAGTTATCTGACTGGACTGTCTGGTATTACTATTAATACTGATCAATTAGAGGTGTTATATCAGTGCTCTAAGATTTGAAATGCGTATTTAATATGACAATGTGCCTATTCAAATTTAAACTTCAAAACATACAGATGTACATAGTGAAAGTATAAATGCAGATTGAAAATAGGCTTATTTTTCATAATTATGTAGCTACTGATAGTATATACAATTTTGTAAATAATGTTTCATTAGTTATCATACTCATAATATATATTTTAGACTACTTTAGTCAAAACATCAGCTTTGGCTACAGTCTTTTTTGAAATTTACAAATTGATCTTTGAAAATTATCAGAATTGGTTGCTTTCAACATAGCCTGAAAATGCAGGAAATGCCATTTCCAGGCTCTACATTTCAAAATTTTTATGGGGGAGTACCCCCAGACCCCCCGCATCGGCTACATATTTCTGCAGTGGCACTTTTTGGGAGGCCACTACGGCCCTGATGTATATATTTTCTCTTCATGTTGTATAGCATTGTAATTGTACTGTATCCGTCAGAAATTTTATCATTTTAACTACTCAACACTATTGCTTTTATCAGATTTTTTCTCCATGAAAAAAACTGTCGTCAGTACATGTATTTGTATCTGAATTCATGCAATAAAGATGTAATAATAATAATAATAAT
>NW_014577441.1:266319-268455 GCF_000485595.1 Priapulus caudatus
CGGCGCGTACACACGACAACAGGCAGCCGCATAAGCAGGCACGCTGCAGCCAGTCCGCATGAATGACGGTCACCTTTCCCGCCCGCCGCTCCGGTCTCCTTTCGCGCGCGCGCCTGCAAGTGCAACCGTCGGATAGGTTGCCTAGGATGTCCCGATCCGGGCCACGTGATTCCGAACCCGGTCCGAGATTAAGCGGAAATAGGATGTCTCGATCCGGGTCGCCCGCTGTCACATGGATTTATCCTGGTCCAAGATTAGACGGAATTTCTCCTTAGATACGAACGGATTAGTTGTTTTAGATGATAATAAATATTAATTTTTTAGACACTAGCTCGAGGCAACACAAGCTAGCACTTTCCAGCGCGCTTTAAGATCCACGGGTTGACACAAACAACCATGCTTGAAACAAACAGTCAACACTGCACGCGGAAGAATTCTGGTGCATATCATACAAACACGTACGAGATATGTGGTACATACTATTTACGTATTTACCCTCGATATGCTCAGCCTACGTTATTCCAAGCGTTATCTACAACTTCGCGATCATGTTCCGTTATGTTGTCGAACGTGCCTCGTTTCAACATTTCTTCGCGTCTTTTCCTCTTCTTTCTATTTCTTTCGCGTCTTCGTCGCAGAACGCTTGTACACGGCGTAGAGATGCCGTATAATACACGTGTATTCAGAATACCTCTGGAACAGCATCAGATGCTGCGTAACCCGTGGCAACAACGTGCGGAATGCGCGTGTAGTATATGGCTCGTCGGATTACAACTGCTGCCAAACCGCACGCAGCGTCTTAATTCCTTTTACTGGTGATGCATTTTTCACGATGGAGTGGAATGCGACAGGATTCAGAGACAGGATGGAGAGAGAGAGAGAGAGAGAGAGAGAGAGAGAGAGAAGTAANACTCTGTCTCTCTCTCTCTCTCTCTCTCTCTCTCTCCTCTATGTCTCTCTCTCTTCTCTCTCTCTCTCTCTTTTCTCTCCTCCCCCTCCTCTCTCTCTCTCTTTGCCCTGAACTTGCTCTTTCACATTACCTTCTCTTTCCCTGTTTACAGAAACGTATACCTTCACGGTCACAGTTCTACAGCGAACAGCATATGATTAGCCGCAGCTTACCATTATATTGCCAAATGTTCCGAACGCAGTCATAGCCGTCAGTAATACGACTAGGAACCAACAAATTCCCGGATATTCAGCCAACGGTTTGAAAAACTCGACTCTCCTATTCTCCCAGCCATCTTCGGTTTCGTTGCCGCTGGTCGCTAGACGGGTTGATGTGTGTTTATGCCGACTGGGGCTGCCAGCGTTTGGCGCATCCCCGCTGTGGGCGGCGGCGAACCGCACGAGCGAGCGCTGGTTCGGGTAGCATAAAAATCGTGAATAAGCAATATCACGACGCAAGGAGTAGAATAATATTGGAAATTATGAACTATTGCGCGGCTATTATCTTAGCTCCTGGATTAGCACACTAATCTCTAATCTGGCAGGGATTCTATAACGCCTGATAGTGCGCATGGACCTTTTTTGGGGTGCGGCGTGGATTTCGGGCTTCAGGGGGGTCGCTGTGAACCTGGAATTCCTAATGGGCAGCAATTTTGTGTTTTTATCTGCTTAATGTGCAGCATAAACATGGCTTTTCTGGGAAGGGAGGTCGGCGTAGCTATCCATCGCAATATATGCTCAAGAGGGTCCATGACTGCAAAAAGTTTTAAAACTCACTGCAGTCTAAATCGCATCGGTTGAGTGCCGACGATCCTGGGGCAGTCGACGTTGTTCTAAAGATGTAGTCCGTCCGAGCGATCAGCTCCCATCTGATGTTGGATTTAAGCAGATGGCGTCACTAGACGGCTAGAAGATCTTAGTGGGGGGGGGCGTTGTCAGAAACAAAATTAGTCTTAAGCATTTAACCCTTAAACATTAAACTTTTTCTCTTAGAGCGTTGCAGCAGAAACTCTCGTAAAGTTAGAGAATTAAGAAATTCTCGGCGTAAGCTTTTCTTTCCTCGAAGCTAGTACGAGAGTCACATATATACGCCTCTCTTAAGCTTTGAATATTAAGCCTTGAAAAATAACACATTTACACGTAGCGAATGTACAACTTATAGTGATATTATATTTGATTGTAATAATG
>NW_014577441.1:268989-269587 GCF_000485595.1 Priapulus caudatus
TGTGTGTGTGTGTGTGTGTGTGTGTGTGTGTGTGTGTGTGTGTGTGTGTGTGTGTGTGTGTGTGTGTGTGTGTGTGTGTGTGTGTGTGTGTGTGTGTGTGTGTGTGTGTGTGTGTGTGTGTGTGTGTGTGTGTGTGTGTGTGTGTGTGTGTGTGTGTGTGTGTGTGTGTGTGTGTGTGTGCGCGGGGGGTAAATATTTAAAACCGATTTACTATTTATTCCGTTAACAGTTGAAATATGATTGTGCAGTAACAAAAAAAGGGAATCTAAAGAACAGAGATCGTGATTATATATGATGCTTATTGATGTGACCCCCTCATGTTTTACACACGTAATTAAAAATAACGGGTCACCTGTTCGAGCGGCGCAGCGGAGCGGTACGCGGCCGTACATGCTGCGGCACTAGTGAGGAGGAGTAGACAACGGAAGCAATCGCATCGGCCACAGCTACCTGAACAGCCGGCGTCGTTGCTTGAAGATCTGCCTTGCTGCATGAACAAAGTGCTAGAATCTATCCGACGAGAGAGAGCAGGGGAGAGGGAGTGAGCAAAGAATAGAGAGAGAGAGAGAGAGAGAGAGAAAAGAGACGAGGAGAGAGG
>NW_014577442.1:0-17734 GCF_000485595.1 Priapulus caudatus
TAAGTAGGTATGTAGGTATGTAGGTTGGTAAGTAGGTATGTAGGTCGGTAAGTAGGTGTGTAGGTGGGTACGTGGATAGGTATATAGATAGATAGATAGATAGATATATACATAGATAGATACATACATACATGATACATGATACTGTTACATGATACGCGATACATGATACATGATACATGGTAGATAGATGATAGATAGATGATAGATAGCTAGCTAGATAGATAGATAGCTAGATAGCTTGATAGATAGATAGATAGATAGATAGATGGAAATGTGCCGTGGTTGGTGTGGGTTGTGTGTGTGTGCGTGCGTGCGTGCGNACGGACGATCATGCGATTCTACAAGCTGCATCTGACTATGTCAGATGAGCTAAACACTGAAAACCCCCGAGGCGGAGGGGGGGCTGGTTTAACCCGAAGCGGGGGGGGGGGTACCCCCTCCCACGGTAGGGAGATTTTCTTAATTTTGGGGTCAGAATCATGCAATCTTTTAACCTTATATTTAAAGAGAATCTGAATTAAGATCATTCCATATAGCAGAACACATACCGAAACAGGATCTGTAGAATAGAATCCATAGATAGAATCCATAGAATAGAATACATGTACGTCCACACGCAAGAACAAGCGTGCAACCCAGGGTACATTGAAAGGTCACCTCTGGCTAGACTGGTTCACGGCCGAACTGTTTGTCGCAGAGCGTGTACATTGTCTAGCAGAGCGTGAGGCCGGATACCAGTCTACCCTTCGGCAAAAACAATAAAGGTGGCTTGCTGCTAGACTGGTACCCGTTCGCCACCTTCACTCCGGCATATATCCTTCGCTACACTGACGTTAGTGTAGCGTGTGGAACTGTCGACCGGGTACCAGTGTAGCTTGCTGCCAGCCGCAGTAGACGATCGATAAACCGTGCGCCTGCATGTACATATGCCGTGGTAGATTACGAATGCTGCACGTGAACTCGGAAAAAAACGGAAAACACGGAAACAATTCTGGGATCGGGGAAAAAGCAGAAATCTGCGGAAACGCTGAAAATTTTCATGCCTGCACTGTGCAGGTCTTTTTCGACCAATACCGTCATGCGGGTCACGCGAAACGTCACAAGTGACGTCACATCACAACAAACCAAACATGAGAGTTTTTAGCCCAGCACACACGCATTTCTTACATAGAACGTAAGGAATTCCAAAAGTATCGACACAGGCACGCGATAGTTGCGCTATCTCCTGGCTGGAGTGAAATTAAACATATAATTAGGCACAGCAAGAGATATCATATATCACATAACTATCATATATATATAAATATATATAATATATATATATATATATATATAATAATATACATAGTATACATATGATAATTACAAGAGCTAATAATACTATTATTAGCTCTTGATAATTATATGATATCTATATGGCTCTGCCTAAAATACATGTTTAATTCGACCTGACCGTTAATGTAAACGTAATGTTTAATAACGACCTGAAAAACTGTTCACTACATGCTTTGATTGTTAGAAAATCATAAATCTCTATTTGCTATATAATTTTGGTAATTGTTTATACAATTTGTTTCAATAATATAATTAAGAGAATTATTTAAACCATCAGCTGCTGCATATAATGTGCATGTGAAACTGGGCAGTATCTATATACCATCTGCCCAGGGAAGTATGCCCTGGTTCCTGGATTATACCACTCTGAAAACAGAGGGCACACACATTTTTGATCCTATATAACCTAAAACAAAGAGCCAACAATTTATAAAAGGACTATAGGCTATTTGCTTAGGATATTTAAATTTGATCCAATTTTTAAGAGAAAGGGGCAATGGTGGGTAAGGGAGATTTCATATGGAGATAAAGATGAGATGGAAGTCTATAAGTATAAGCAAAGAGTAATTTACAGTTCCACAAATTACATATTCATAAAACAATGCAATCATGTATATTCAAATACATATAATAATATCACAGAGTCACTACGGGAAAGGTTTCCACAGTTTTTTCAAGTCGTACCTCGGAAAACACATTCGGTTGCTTAGCTATGTTTCGTATAGAACAATTCCAGTTGCTGACATGCTTTTCGCATGCTGACTCCAATGACTGTGGTATGCTAAACGATGAGACGCAATGATTTCCTGACACTTGATTACTGCTAACACACTCACTTGGTATTCTGGCATAGAGTTTGTAAACATTCAAAGCAGTCATTGATAGGCAGTTACTAATGGATTCCTCACTATACCAATATATGCACGGGTAGCCAAGAAGTATCCCGAAAACTGTACTCATGTTGATATCACTGCCAAATTCCATTACTACTATACTTGAATTCGAACTTAAATTTTGAATATCACGAAGGACAGACTGGACAGCCTTGTGTATTTGTAATGTTATTAAAGGTTCTGCGAGTCTTGGCAATTTTAGGCAATCAGAAATGTCAATCAGTTTGACACAACTACATGCATGTGTGCATGCAACACGGCCATTCTTGCTGCCATCATCATGTAATCCATGTTTGAGCATGGACGTCAAACGTGTCAGAACTGCCGCATGGTTGAAGATAAATGTTTCTCCACCAACACTTGCCACATGGAGCTGACAATGCACAACACCAGCGGAGAGAATGCCGTCCACAAATTTTGCGACTTTCGAGACATTCAGATAGTCAAAGTCGACGAGAAATGCCGGTTTGATCCCAGTCGCGACAGCCATCACATTGTATACAATCTCCCGCAGGCACTTTAAATGCTTTCTTCCCAGACTTTCGGCAATCACAGACTTCCAGGTGCAAGCATTGATGTGATCCACCATCATATGTGTACATAAGCAAATGTTGAGTAACTTTTTGAAGAGCTGCGCTGGTCAACAATAAACAAATCTACATCACCAGTCTATACATAGGCTACATAGCCGGTAACGTAGATCATATCTTCATCCATGTTTCTGCAACAATGAAAGTGTCAATGTCACTATAGCTCACATTGGGTGTGATAGAAGAGGGAAATGATATTTAAAATTTGGTAAGTGTTTCATTTATGATGGACCAAAATGTGATCAAATGTCCTTATTCCCCGTTTTATACTAATAGAAATTTCACTGTTTTGTTTCAGGGTTAGTTTTGATGCGAAAATAAATGTTTCAGATCTGAAAGTCTGAAATCTGGACGAGAGATGGTGCTACGCCTAAATAATCGCCATTTTGGTTTTCGATTATCGCGCAAATAAAAGCAATAAAATATTCCAGTCAAATTACTGTAACGAAGGATCTAAAACACAATATTACACATAGGTATGAATAGGTTGGTAGGTAGGTAGGTAGGTAGGTAGGTAGGTAGGTAGGTAAATTTAACAAAATCGAATGAATCTACATGGCCATTTTCATTTTTGCCAAAAAGTGAGCGTGGCTCGAAAGTAGGTCGACTGGCGTGCTCCAAAATAGGATGTTCAAATCCCTCCCATAGCAGTAACAACTGTATGCAATTTGAACCATGTGGGTGAAACCGTTCTTGAGTAATCGTTGACCGTAGGCAGACACTGAAATGCATAGTGAAATTGGCAAAATCTACCTAATTTGCACAATTTAAAAAATAAATAAAAACCCCTGTCATATGTTTTGGGGCCAGTCCTTATTCATTCATATATCAAAAATTAGCAAAATCCGTTGAACCTGAACTGACTTATGGCCATTTCCATTTTTGTCAAAAAGTGGGCGTGGCTCGAAAGTAGGTCAACTGGCGTGCTCCAAAATAGGACGTTCACATCTCTCCCATAGGAGTAACAACTGTATGCAATTTGAAACATGTGGGTCAAATGGTTCTCGTTGACCGTAGCCAAATGTTGACGGACGGACGGACGTACGACGGACGACACCCCATGCATGGCAATAGCTCATGTCAAGGCGGGCTCAAAACAGTGTCATGTGAGTCTCAGCACAGGCCCTCAGAGGCTCAAGTTTCAAGAAGAGTATAAGAGCGCAGCGGTCTTCTTGAGAGTGTTGTCAATTCATTTCTAGCAAGAACGAGCTCATTTGTTGTCGCAAAGGCGCGACAATACGTCGTTTCATCCAGCGACCTCACCTTGTTTTGACGATTTCTCACGATTTCACGGCTCGCGTATTTCACGCGATTTCAGTTACCATTCATGTCCTGTGGCCGTCACATTTCTCCTCCACTTTGCCCGGGCCACTTACGCAGTGATATAACTTCGTCTCCGCTGTCAATAACCTGAACCAACGTTGCCCTTGGGCATTTTCCGCAAACGCACTATGAACATGACGAATTTAACGCCTAAATTCTGCCATTGCGCTCACACCAGAGCGCTACTGCCATCTAGCGTCGATGGCGACTATTTCGCACCCACACCTGTCCGCCGAGAGCTAATAAAAATACCGCCGCATAGCCTACGGTTACGATACCGGTACTACACAGACAGGAGGCACATTTGACGCTTCTTTTGTCATAGCTTGGCATTGTTTTCGTTATAAGCGAGTTCGTAGTTAGCCGTATACGTACACACGCACGCACGTGTACGTGCACACGCATGCACTTGACACTTGTACGTGCACACGCACGCACGTGAACGTGCACAGGCACTTTTTTATACGCTCTTGATTATGATATATATATATATATATATATATATATATATATATATATATATATATATATATATATATATATATAGATAGATAGATAGATAGATATGTTACTAATCTAGCTATAGGTATAATGCCCTGCAACACAAATGTTGTAGTACGTGCACCATGCATGGTGCTTGTGCTGTAACAATTTATAACATGCCACGGCACCCGTAAACTATTATTAAAATAAGAACCCTTTGTAACTATACAGAGATGCCAACACTTTTCTGAGCAAACTGTAGTGAGGATATCTGAAGTCTGTAGTCCGAGGGTCACGCAGTGACCCGAGTATGCTAGGGGGTTCGGGCATGCCCCCCCCTCCCCGGGAAATTGTTGATTCCGAGATGCAATTTCCTGCATTCTGGGACCCAAAATGACAATAAGTTCACACTGATATTTGCTGCTAAATACATGTAGTTATTTTCAATATTGATGTGTGACAGTGTGATTGCATATATTGCAAATCCACAACGTTTTGTGTGTATCATTGAAGTTGCTAATATCACAACACATAACATTTTTTTAGCGTGGAACAGATCTTGATGGCTACAAGCAAAGGAGAACAGCAGAGTGCATGAAGCAGGGTGTCACAAGGCAACCACAAGTCCTTGTCCTTGGAGACAGTGTTTTGGGTGGCAAGGAGTTCTACCTGATCTATGAAGATGTGATTTACCAGGTAGACCTTTATACAGAAGGGGTTCTTCAACATAACAACCCCATATGATGTTGTTTCACCAAGAGTAAAAGAGGTTTTGGGTCACTTGAACACAGTTCCCACCGTCATTAAGAGTCCAGTTGTATAGTATTTGCACAATATGTGGTACAGTGTAGCCCTGTTGTAATGCGCCCTGATTTAATGTGAGGTCTAATATAACGCGATGAGTAATTTTTTCGCTCTTTTAATGGGATCTGATCACATGAATTGTTGCTGTGTGCATGTTGTGTACATGACTGTATGCAGTTACATTCACATTTTTGCTTTGTTCATCATAACGATGTTAGGTTAACATTGTGTCAGTTTATACTCTGATTTTCTTGAACCATGATTTAGCGCGACTCCATTTTTTTCGCGATGACATTTTATGGACCCCAACGATCATGTTATAACTGTACTTACTTACACTACACTGTACTTACTTTGTGTGTTTAGTAATGTGTACTGGTTGAGGATGCTGTAAACATTGAATCCAATATGGGAATATAAAGGTAGTAAGGTAACAGTGTATGGTTCCCTGAAAAATGTGTGAAAATCGACAGACAGATATTGCCATCTGATACATAATACGGGGTAAAGGCCAAGTCACACTGCAGCGATAACGACCAAACGTAAAATTCAATAGTGTCGAGTTTACAAAAGTATACGGAATTTACGTCCGCCATTGGTGGCGTAGCGAAAGAGCAGACAGACGTTAGTCGTTAATTCTGCAGTGTGGCTGGCCCAGTCACTGCGATTTTGACGCTCGAACGTTATGGTTGGTCGTTGTTGCTGCAGTGTGTCTTCAACTCTTGTCCTCGTATTGAAGAGATTACGAGTTAAACATAAACTGTTGTTTGAAAGTGGTGTTGTAGCATTATGTATGTAGTACACTGTAGTACTGTATGCATGTATAATGTGTCTGAAAAATGTAATGCAATTTGGTGCATGTGTGTCTTGCACTATCTGTTTTCTGTCTGCAGCAATAAGTACTTCACAAATAAAGTAAATGTTGTTTACACAAACAGCTGTATGTATATATTGTATTTTTGGTATTTTGCTGTATAATTTTTCAACCAAACCAACTGGTACGATTCACCAATAAATTAGTTATACCAACCATTCTAACTGGTTAAATTCCAACCAAAGCAATTGGTCATTCTTACCAATCCCATGAAATATAATAGAATAACCAATATATTGGTTAAACGGACCAAATCAAGTTGGTTAGTATCTAACCAATCGAGATTGGTTGAAATTATAACCAAACTAGATTGGTTGCTGTGACCAAGATATTGGTTGGACACATATCTACCAACCAGATTGGTTGAATCTAACTAAAATATTGGTTGTTTCAACCAATCAGTTTTTAGAGTGTAAACAGCAGGATGTGCAGGAATGTGTGCAAGAATGGGCGCAAAATGTGGCGCAATGTGCATCTATAACTGCCGCAATGTATCAAAATGTGGCAAAACGGGCTTACACGCCCACACTTGTCAACAAGTGTTAGTACCTTGAAAGAGAAGAACTTTATTTCTCAAAGTGGAGCGGAAATGTTGACGAGGACATTTTCAGATGTAACCGCTGAACTGATGAAAAGACTACTAAAGAACAAACGCAGTGGAAACATTACGCATGAATCCTACCCACCTGCTCTGAGAGCTTTTGCACTAACACTTCAGTTTTATTCTGCAAAGGCATATACATACGTTAGAAAGACGTTTGATTTTGCCTTGACGCACCCATCAGTGATCACAAAAATGGTACAGCACTGTCAATGGAGACCCCGGATTTACCGAAGAAGCATTCACAGCACTCAGGATTAAAGTAGAAGAGGCAAAAACATTAGATGAAATGGCAATACAGAAGCATATAGAGTGGGATGGGAAAAGGTTTCATGGCTATGTGGATCTTGGCACCGGAATAACTGATGACTCAACACCTGTGGCTACAGATGCGTTAGTATTCCTGGTGGTAGCTGTGAACAGTAGTTGGAAGGTACCCGTAGGGTACTTCCTAATCAATCGAATGTCAGGAGAAGAAAGGGCCAACCTTGTATTCCAGTGTCTTAGAAAATTGCACAATACAGGGATTAGGACATCATTGACATGTGATGGTCCAAGTTACCACTTTGCCATGATGAAGTCTCTTGGAGCAGACAAGACTCTGCCAGGACTGAGACAATTTTTTCCTCACCCAGCAGACCCATCTCAGAAGGTACTGTTAGATATATGTCACATGCAAACACATGGCCAGCTGGAGGAATTCTAATGAATAGGTCAGGAGAGAAAATCAAGTGGGTATACATTGAAGAACTCTATAAGTTGCAAGAAAAAAAAGGTCTCCGAGCAGGAAACAAGCTAAGGTTAAGTTAGCACATGCAGTGGTCAAGACAGAAAATGAAGGTAAATTTAGCTGCCCAAACCCTTAGTGCTAGCGTAGCAGATGCCCTTGAATCCTGCCAGCAAGATCTAAATCTACCAGTTTCAAGGTTGCGAGGCAACTGTAAAATGTATTCGTATTTTTCATCGCCTCTTCGATTTGATGAACTCCCGCAATCCACTAGCTCGGAACTACAAGGCACCCTTGCACCCGTGTAATGAAGTGAAATGGCGACCGTTCATGAATGAAGCATTTCAGTACATCTCTTTGCTTACCGATGGGCCAGGAAACCTAATGCACCTGTCACGGAGGAAGACACCCTTCATTGGATTTCTTGTAGAAATACGCAGTTTTCAAGCTATGTATGACACTCTTGTGGCATGTGATCCTCTCTGCTGAAATACTTGCTATCATATAAAATGAGCCAGGACCACCTAGAAGTCTACTTTTGTGCAGTACGATCAGCGAATGGCACAAACAACAACCCTTCAGCAAGACAGTTCACTTCTGCATATAAACGGCTTCTGACACGGCATCAGATAGAGGGTGTTGGAGGTAACTGTGCTGCCCAAGATGCAACTGCCATACTCCACGTTGCCAGTACCCATACAACGAGCAGAGATGGTAGCACAGAGGAGAATGACATGCTTCTAATTAAAAGTACGACTTAGAGCTGCGCTGCCCAGCTGATGTAGATCATGACTATGCTGATGCACCTGTGGTTCAACATCTCACATTGTAAAAGGAGGCAGCCATCGAATATATTGCTGGGTACGCTGTTCGTATGGCTAAGAAATGCACAGCATGTTCTCAGTGTGTAGAAGCTCTAATCGATAATGAGAACTCATCTGTGAAGCTGTTGGATCGGAAAAATCGAGGTGGACTAGTGAAGGCTTCCCTAGTGTGATAAGAGTCTGCGCAGTCACGGAGAAAATTCTGCAGACTCTTGGCTTCCAGACAAGGTGGTCTTCCGCTGTGTTAAGTGAAGTCTGTGAAAAGGACATTTTTGTCAGCTTGTCTTAGCACAAGTATGACCCATCTCCTGATTATAATCATGTTTTGCACTTATTAAGTGTCTGGTTGCTTGTTATCTTAACATTCGATTTCATCCGTTAGCTAAGCAACTAACTGCAACTGACGGGAAAGAACGAGCTCATTTGTTGTCGCAAAGGCGCGACAATACGTCGTTTCATCCAGCGACCTCACCTTGTTTTGACGATTTCTCACGATTTCACGGCTCGCGTATTTCACGCGATTTCAGTTACCATTCATGTCCTGTGGCCGTCACATTTCTCCTCCACTTTGCCCGGGCCACTTACGCAGTGATATAACTTCGTCTCCGCTGTCAATAACCTGAACCAACGTTGCCCTTGGGCATTTTCCGCAAACGCACTATGAACATGACGAATTTAACGCCTAAATTCTGCCATTGCGCTCACACCAGAGCGCTACTGCCATCTAGCGTCGATGGCGACTATTTCGCACCCACACCTGTCCGCCGAGAGCTAATAAAAATACCGCCGCATAGCCTACGGTTACGATACCGGTACTACACAGACAGGAGGCACATTTGACGCTTCTTTTGTCATAGCTTGGCATTGTTTTCGTTATAAGCGAGTTCGTAGTTAGCCGTATACGTACACACGCACGCACGTGTACGTGCACACGCATGCACTTGACACTTGTACGTGCACACGCACGCACGTGAACGTGCACAGGCACTTTTTTATACGCTCTTGATTATGATATATATATATATATATATATATATATATATATATATATATATATATATATATATATATATATATATATGTATATATAGCTATATATGTTACTAATCTAGCTATAGGTATAATGCCCTGCAACAGAAATGTTGTAGTACGTGCACCATGCATGGTGCTTGTGCTGTAACAATTTATAACATGCCACGGCACCCGTAAACTATTATTAAAATAAGAACCCTTTGTAACTATACAGAGATGCCAACACTTTTCTGAGCAAACTGTAGTGAGGATTTCTGAAATCTGTAGTACGAGGGTCACGCAGTGACCCGAGTATGCTAGGGGGTTCGGGCATGCCCCCCCCCCTCCCCGGGAAATTGTTGATTCCGAGATGCAATTTCCTGCATTCTGGGACCCAAAATGACAATAAGTTCACACTGATATTTGCTGCTAAATACATGTAGTTATTTTCAATCATGTTATATCAATGTAACACTGAAACAAAACACTTGAAATATCATCAAAATGATTTTTTTCCGATCGTAATAAAAATCGTAGTTGTATGCAAACTGGTCGTAGTGGTCAAAATGCAAACAAAATTCGCATAAAATACGGATAAATCGTAGTGGTTGGCATCTCTGAATATAGCATCATGCCAATCATACGCTAACATATGAAATTCGTATACATAGCGTATTCATAACGAGTTGGACGTATACATAACGTATTAGTCACGTATATAGAACGTTGTGATAACTTATACCGACGATTGCTTAGCGTGTTGCCGGCGTTCACAACTTATGCCCAACGATAGTCTAACTTATGCATAGCGCGCGGCAGCGTATCGCCGACGATCACGTGTCGTAGCCTATAAAAAGGCTGCCGCTCGACGATTCAATTTATAACCGCACTAGACATCGCAGTATCAACATCTCCGTCGCAGTATCAACATTCTTATATACCAATTCCCCTAAACTCTGCCCATACGCCATTATAGGTAGCTGTAAGTTAGAAACACGTTCAGTTAGTTCTGTGGTCGTCCGGAACACGTCAAATACGGCTACATACGTCAATATGCGTTGGAGATAAGTTACACATAGGTTCAAAGCACGTTACTCATAGGTTAGAAATAAGTTTTGGGTACGCTAGACATTATCTCGACGTATTTCGACTTTATATAAGTAACTTACAAGTAACGTGTGTGAACGTGTGTCAACGATCGCATAACTTACCTACAACTTATGGCCCGCGTATGCGGGACGTATGGGCATACGCTGGCATACGTCGGAAAATGTTGTGCATGCAAACAAAAATTTGACGACCTCGCCGTACTACGACGTATACCAGCGTGCTTCGGCGTGCTCTTAACTTATACAAAGCTTAGCCATAACTTATTCGACGTACGCCAGCGTATTCACCAAATTTTCCATACGTCGGTATACGATGGCTTTCATACGGTGGTTGTGACAGCGCCATAAGCACATCCAAATCTCTCGTAATAACGACAAAATACAGCACGTATAAATATAATTATATAATTTTAATCCATATAACAAATGTATCAAATATACATCTTCTTCTTTCACTCGCACAACATGCTTCACGAAAACCAACCGGTTCAACAAGTCGAGTAAGTTACAATTAATTAATTTTTCCACAATAGTTTGGCTGTTTATTATAGACCATAAACATCCCTGTGGCTGCTGTCACAGGTTTACATGAGCAACGAATTGTGCGGTCAGCTCATCTGTCTATTATGACGATGGAATCCACAATTTCTCAACAATGTATTAGGACGATACTATAACATAGATAAATAGCAATAATATGACGTTATAAATCTCTAATAGCAAGATTTCATGATCAACATGAGAAAACTACTGTAAATGGTATGCACTACATTTGCATTTCTTATATATTTTTAGCAGACCCATATTTCCACACATCACAGAATGGAGAGTATCACATTTAGTTTTGAGCACATTATTCATGTGTATCCCACCGGGTATATACAAGTATTATTATTATTATTATTATTATAATTATTGTTATTATATTGTGTTAATTATCGTCATTACTATATGCACTTGACCACATAGCCTTAGATCTAGATATCGATATACACGGTGTATGACCACTTCATATACAATTTACTCTGTGTCCTAGACTGTCATATGTTCTTATTTAGATCCAATCAAGAGTTAATGAGACAAACTTGTTAACATTGTCTCATTAACTCCTGATCTAATTTAAACAACTCACAGAGAGCACCATTAAAATGATAGGAAGGAATTGATTTTTTTTTATTTCGCAGCCTTAGTGGCCTCACTGTAGCCTAACAAAACACAGCTGTCGTCTTCATCTTTGATTTTAATGCGTAAAATGATAGGAAGGTTTTGATTTTTTAGATTTCGCAGCCTACACATAGTGGCCTCAATGGCCCTATGAGCCTCTAGCGTAACAAAACACAGCTGTCGTCTTCATCGTCGATTCTAATGCGTCGAAGCAGAGGCTTGACCATCAACGGCACACTTCACATCGCAGATGGATTGGTTCGACAAGTTTGATTCATAGCTGGCACAGTCAGCCGCTGTCACATTGCTGCACAGTGGACGTGTTTCCTCATTACATCGAGACATTTCTCCTGCAAAAACCACGTGGCAACATTATACTCAGAAAAATTGCATACATACATCAAAGTGTGGCATCACTATATATCATTCATACATACAGCAAGAATTAGCAGACACAACTGGTACACTGGTGAAGTTTTGCAAAGCCATCGTTGAGAATTTTAATCGTCGAATACTTTAATTTATTGTACATAAATGCTTTGTTATACCGCGTTTCTGTGAGTCAGTGACTCACAGAGAATCAGCAAAGTGGCTGCAAGACGAGAGTAATGACATCTGCATACAACACCTATGACTCAAGAGTATATATGTACCTCTCACTCCTCTGTGTGGTGTATGACTTACTTTGAGTAATTTGATCTTCAAAGGCAATCCAAATGATGAACAAGGTTATCACACCGACTGCAGCAGCAGCGCCAGGTACAAATGTCATGACTGAACGAAAATAGTACCTGCAGTCAATGCAGCATGCTCTGAAAGATATAAAGCGAAATAGGAAATAGTGCTTAGTTAGATTACAGACTCCCACCCTCCAGGAGAGATGGTAGGCACCTAGTTGTCACCTAGATTTTAATTTAAATCAATAAATGAAAATGACGTCATAATCAATGTGATAAATAATAGAAAAAAATACTCCTGTCGTTCAGAACTGCGTGTGGGTGAAGGTTAAGGATACTCTCCACGTTGTGCACGGGTATGGCTCTAATAAAGATTAAACGTTTATTGACAAATGAATCGAATCAATCACTTGTTTTATTTATAGCGGAGATATATCTCTATGCTCAAGGCAAAAAATTTTCATGAATTTTCCAGCACCTAATTATGTTACGACAAAATTTTTTTATGTAAAAATAGTATTTTAGATATTTCTCAATTACCAGAAAGAGTGAGGATACAAAATTTTCGCCACATGTTAAGCACAATATGTACCAAAATAGCGCATCAGGATTTTTCTTTAAGTTTCATATTTACCGAGAAAAATAAAAAAAACTGCCTAAAATTCAAGTCGCACGTTTGAATTTAAAATTTTTGCGAATAAAGAGACATAACTCATAAAATACGGCACTTAATAACAGTGCAAAATTACGTAAGCTCACATGGGCTGAAGTTTATCTTGGTATCCTTGGAGTTTTGAGTGTAGGAAAAATTCTCTTTAAACACGAAGGCTAGAGGCACTTACTTGCAGGGATGTAGTCTCTGAATCACATTAACAGCGACACCATTAGAGAGCTTGTCAGTGAAGCTCATTACTCCATAAACAAAAGCACTGCCTTCCTGTGTGAATAAAGTAATAAACCAGATATGAGTCACATGCGCAAAGCACGTGCCAGAAATGACATTTAACAGGCATCTTGGCTTATATGCTTTGATGTGGAACAAACAAACTCATACCCTGCGAGATATTTTCAGCACAATTATATGGCTTCCAATCAGTACATTAGCTGAAATTAATATAACATCTAGGTGTGAGTTTTGTAAAGGCTGTAGCTACTACCAATAAAGATACATACGACATTCACACCAATTAGGTCTGCCACCATGGATAGTGAGGTGACGAGCATCGTTGAAGCTGCGATACCAAGAACAATAGCGACCCCATATATTTGGTAACCAAGATTGTATTGGTATATCCAGGCTGACAGTGACATTCCAACGGATGCACCCAACAGGAACGTCATCTGCAAATGTGAATAAACATAATAAGCAAGGTGCTACATGTATGACCTGAATGCTTCATTCATTCAATGCGCAAAGTATTTTTCAGTTTTCATTCAGATTCAGATTCAGATTTCATTTCAGATAGTCATTACTTTGTACACACGGATATGTGCATCTGTTGTTTATATCCACCCATGTGTTGTCATTTCCTTCCACTGTGTTTGCTCTTATTTTTTTCTGTTTTCTAGAGTGCTCAATTTAGGTTCATGTTATTCACATGATGCATAGCACTATGAACGGGGCAAAGTGGATATTCTCTACCAGGCCTAGAAAATGTCTCCCTAAAAGTTGCTTTATCTGTTATGAGTTATTTGCTACTGTGATCCATAATACATATAGCTAACGATTTTGCTAAGATAATAAGTATACTGACGAGAGAACAATTCGGTTCCAAGAGACATAGAGATGTAGAGAAAACACTTGAGACTAACATACACTTATAATGCTCGTACCTTTCGCCCAATCTTGTCGTTTGTATATCTCATTAGCAGCGACGTAAGAAATCCCGACACGAAGACGATGAGTGGTGCACGTGCGATGAAGTCCTTGTCGAGCTTCTGTGCCTCGTACAGGTACAGAGGGAGGTACACCTGGCTCACATTCACATAGAGCCGCGTCGACATGTAGAGAACTGCAACCTGGAATCGATGGGGGGGAGGAGGGGAGGTAAAGTTCAATTTATGAGAATATTTCTGGCTGCACATACGAATGATAAAGAGGAACTGACAAATCTATAGAGATTTATAGACTAAAAAAGATATACAGACTAATATGGAGTTGTTGGTGAACATACATAGTTATATTATTACAATTATTACCAGGCCTCGAATTAAGCGACGAGAGGAGCAAGGCAATTTTTTGGGGACATGTGAGAAATTGCCTTGAATTTTCTCTAAAATGGTAGACTGGTATCCGGCCTCACGCTCTGCTAGACAATGTACACGCTCTGCGACAAACAGTGCGGCCGCGAACCAGTCTAGCCAAAGGCACCGACGGCAATTACAGAAAAGGGCAAGGCAGGTCACTGCCGTCAGTCGGGTTGGATTTTCAGGGGCAGTACGGCGATTGATAGGAGCACCGACGGCAATTGCCGTCGGTGCCATCGGTTAATTCAAGCCCTGATTATTACTACACATTATATCACACATACCAGGTAAAATCTGGGGTTTTTAAACCAGTCCTTCCAAGCCATTTTCTGCCAGTTGCTGGCTCCACTACTGTCATATATACATTGACTAAGACTGGTCGATACTTCAGATGGCTCCTCTTTTGTCCCAATATGGAATATGATGGAATGTACGAGGCCAACTCCGACCACAAACAGAGCCATGTTCTGAAAGTTTTAAATATAGACCTAACCTAATGCACACATAATTGCACACACAATTAACACACATAATTCACAAAACTAGTAGATTTCTTAATCTAACTGGCACACATAATTCACAAAACGAGTGGATTTCTTTTAAATGTTCATCATAAAAAACGTTACAAGCCACAACATTTCTGCTCATCAATGTAGGATATGGTACGATGTGGCATTTTACACTCGTACATGCAGGACAACACAATTTTAGTTGCCAGGTAAATCGGCTATTTCAAACAGCTTACCCGAAACACAAACTGGTCACCAATTCCTATGGAAGCAGCATTCCCTGTCTCATCAAAATCTAACATCAACCATGTTCCAGCATAGACAACGACATTAGCACAAACAGTAGCAGAATACCTGTAAATAACAAGTGCCGCAGAGCGACAGCGCTCATCTAACGTCTACTGCGGTGACTCTGTGGTGGAGTGGTGGGATTCTAGTAAACCCTGTTAGTCCCAAATGTGTTCACATACAAGACGGGATAATCATGTTTTGCACTTATTAAGTGTCTGGTTGCTTGTTATCTTAACATTCGATTTCATCCGTTAGCTAAGCAACTAACTGCAACTGCAACTAACGGGAACACATGGAGCGCCACCGCAGCAAACGGACGTGTTTTCGTATCTCTCCAATGAAGGAGTAAACATTACGTGAAGAATACGACTTTTCAGCGCTTACGACCACTGAAAGAGATTCCAATTTACTCCTAAAGGAAGTACTTTTTCATTCTATTAACTTATATGGTGGAGGATACGGTTTAAAAGTAAAGTTAAGCTAGATTTTAGACTAGAAAGGCAGAGGGGAGCGGCCATATTTGTTGTCGTTTTTTGGCGGGAAAGTTCTAAATTACCCATCAACTAGATAAATAAACTCTATCCTGGGCAATTAAGTATAAACTGATAGATCTAATGTAAGCTAAATGGATCAAAAGAAGAAAACATCAAAGAAAGTAGATACATTTGGTAATAGATGGGCTCAATGTTGTAAGTGTAATAGATGGGATATATGGGAAAACATATGCGCCGACGATGTTATGCCCGATGATTTCGTGTATGACTGTGCTATATGTAAGTTTCAGGGGGAGTGGCTGAAGGAAAAGGCAGCACTTAGCGATAAAATTAAGAGCCTGAAGGAGGAGCTGCGGAGCAGAGTGGTTCAGATCAGCTATGAGGTTCTGGATCAGCTCAACTCCACTCCTGAGTCGGAAGACGAGATACTCCGGGACCCTCCAACGAAGATGGGGCAAGAGGAAATAGTAGATACATCGTCAAGGAACTCAAAGGAAGTTGGATACCTAAACAACCTTTTAGTTATTGGGGACTCGATAGTTAGGCAAACTGTAAAAGCTATTTGCAATGATGGGGATCGAAATGATAGGTGTGTTGTAACTTTTGGAGGGGCTGGAGCAAAATATATAGAGGAAAGACTAGATAGGATAGTAAATGTTTCAGATAGCCAGGGCACAGTAGTTATGCATGTAGGGGTTACTGATGTTCTAAACGAGGATCTAGAGATAGCTAGGAAGGAAATACAAAGTTTAATTATAAAAGCCAGCAGCAAAGATATAACAGGAAAGCTAGTAGTTTCAGGTACAATACCTTGTTTCAGATCTAAAGACATCAACCAGAAATTGATGTCCTTCAACCACACGATCCGGACCATGTGCAAGGCAAGTAGGGTAAAGTTTCTAGACAACTGGGCAGACTTCGCGGGCAGGCGGGACCTCTACTCCCATGACGGACTTCACTTAAACAGGAAGGGAGGAGATCGACTGGCTGGAAACTTCCTTAAAGTTCATCAGGAAAACTAGAAGGTTGGGGCCTCAAGGCATCAGATGAAGCACAGGATACATCAATCGTGCTAGCGTCGGAGGAACCAATCCCTAGGAGCTCCAAGCTGACTACACTTTAAGACCCGGCAGATAAGTTTCAACGAGACACAGGATTAATAATAACAGGAGTAGACCCATGCCATCGCGCCTCATCAGAATTCAGCTTTTCCCAAAAGGTCTACATTTCATTCATTTAAATGCTCGCAGTATCCTTCCTAAAATAGAATAATTTAGATATATTGCTATGCAAGCTAGAATTGTAGTGATTGCGGTATATGAATCCTGGCTAGATGATTCAGTTGATGACTGTGAAATTAAAATTGAAAATTATAGTGTAGAAAGGCGGGATAGAGATAGATCAGGTGGTGGGGTGTGTATTTTCATCAGGAATGATTTAGCATATAATATAAGAACTGATATGGATAAAGTGGGGCTAGAAGCTATATGGGTTGATATCTTACTACCAAGATCGAAACCAATATTGACCGGGGTATGCTATCGACCACCAAAACAAGGCAACTTCTTCGAACTATTGGAAAATATTAGTATAAATGCTGACAGGTTCAATGAGCAGGAAATTATTATATTAGGGGATTTCAATGTTAACGTTCTAGAAAAATCAACGGGAAAATGTGATAGAATGCTTAAGGCTCTTAAAGATTACTGCTACCAATATGATCTCAAACAACTAATCACTACTCCGACCAGAGTAACTAATATAAGTGAGTCCGC
>NW_014577442.1:18343-23343 GCF_000485595.1 Priapulus caudatus
GCCGCAATTCTGCATTTCCTCCCTATACCTTAAGTTAAGGAGTGAATGTTCCCCTTCTTTTACACCTCTTGACCTTTGACCTATGACCTTCAGCTTCGACATCCCAACTCGTTTTCGGATTACCCCCCCACGTCCCGAATATCGTGACCGTACGTCGAGCGGTTAAGATTTGTGCCCAACTGTTGAGGGACGGACGCACGGACGGACGCACGGACGCTCGGACGGACGGACGATCATGCGATTCTACAAGCTGCATCTGACTATGTCAGATGAGCTAAAAATACACACATTTACTAGACGACAGAAATACGGCAGCATGTAGCCTTTAAAATTTTTTCACAGTTTAGGTGTCGGAATTACACAAAAAGGTTTGTTCATACTACTTAGATGGCATGCATTTTTTAAATGCATGATTTGAGATACGAAAATACACATTATATTGTCAGCGTGAACACACTGATATATTCTCCCTTATTAGTGACATAGAATATATATACTTGTATAAATATGTGCATGTTATCATGTATCCTAGTTTGATAACAATCATTATCGTCAATACCTCCACGAAGTCAACTCTACCCTGTGACTTGCATCGCTCACCAAGTCAGGAATGAGAGAAAGATGAGATACTTGAGTAGCTGCCCAACCAAACTGGAAGACCACTATTAATGGTGCATAGTAGACAAACATAGCTATGTGGCTGATGTTAGGGTATCCTGGTGCCATGATGAAGAGAAACGGGAAGCTGGCCACAACACACACAGTGCCTACAAAAAAATGTAGCGATCATTACTCTGACACCACAGGCAAATCTTTTGGGATACGTATGTGTATCTTAGGACACTACAGCAAACATTCCCTTTAAATTAGAGGCATGGAGGCAACAATTTTTCATGCAAGACAGGCAGTGATCCATACACACTGTGGAATTAATGGGAAGTGTACAGAGACAAACAATCAAGAGCGTATTAAGAGGGAGAGTGTACAATGGTAAAATGCTGAAACCATGTTGCAGTATTAGTCAAATTAAGAAACTTTGCCCATTTTATTTTGACGATTCTTTGCGGCATTATTGATCAGCTGTCCTACCTTACTAATATAAAACAAACCGCTTGTCCCTACGATGCTCCTACGCTGAGATAATGAGCGGTAAAAATCTAGTAGTTTTGCCGAAAAAACCAACTCGAGATCCCTGTTGGCTGCGACCCTCTCTCGTTTTGTGGCCAGTGTATTGCTTCCGGTCGCCGCTGTGTAGCGCCATGGTAGCGCTGGCTCATTACATCAGTACTAGTCTACAGAGATTGCTACATCCAGCGTGAGGTGGGCACAGGTGGGAGTCATCACTATGGCAATCTGAATCAATAACAGACGTCATTCATTCCATTCGTCAATCATTGACGGAAACACGCAAAGTTTCCCAAAACTATCTCAAAGCGAGAGAGGGTCGCAGTTAACAGGGATCTCTAGTCGGTTTTCGGCAAAAATACCAGATTTTCACCGCTCATTATCTCAGCGTAGGAGCATCGTAGGGACAAGCGGTTTGTTTTATATTAGTAAGGTAGGACAGCTGATCAATACTACTGCAAAGAATCGTCAAAATAAAACAGGCAAAGTTTCTTAATTCGACTAATACTGCAACATGGTTTCAGCATTTCACCGTTGTACGCTCTCCTTCTTAATACGCTCTTGAAACAATGTATGGCGGACAGACACGGCAATTTATTTCAACAGATATACGGCAATTTCTAGGCACCGTGGCAAGTATTAATGGGGCAACCACAGTACTTGTTGCAGGTGCTGTGGTATAATTCAAGTCATGAACAAAATTTGAGCTCAATAAATATTACCCCAAAAGTTTCAAAATGCATTTATCTTACAATAAATCTTTCACTATCTTTTTTCTACATCTTTTTTATATGAGAGCCAATGCCAAGAGAGGTGAGATTTTGTGTAAAATTTACCATATATCATAACTATGAGCCCTAAATTAACTGAAAGTAATGCTGAAAACTGGAGCTGATAGGGTCTATGTCTCCCAGGGTACTGCCGGAACGTACCCTAGGTACGGTCCGGTATACCGGAACGTACCCTGGTAACTATCTAGCTGATATGGTTAGGGTTAGGGTTAGTGTTTGGGTTAGAGTTAGGGTTAGAGTTAAGGTTAGGGTTAGGGAGTAGGCGTAGGCGACTCCCTAGACTCGTTAGTGAATTAGGCAAGGTAATGTCCGGCATATTAGATAGTAGTATTTAGTACCAGGGTACGTTCCGGTATAACGGACCATACCCAGGGTACGTTCCAGCAGTACCCTGGGGGACATAGACCCTATCAGCAAAACTGGAGTACTGTTATATTTGAAAAACTATAATGACACGAGTTCGCAAACAGAAGATACAATACCTATCAAGTGCCATGTTTTGCGTTTCCCATAGCCACACCTAATGTAGTTGCCATCAGCTTCTAAACCAACAAATGGAGTTGACAGTGCATCTGCAGCCTTTTAGAAAAATCACAATGAATAGCATGCATATTAGGGCACACATTTTTTAAATCAATGTCGATTCTTCAAACGTACAATTTATCAATTTTCACAACTAAAACTCTTGCACATGTGTCACCCTAAGACAGTATTGGTTTCAGATTACTAGAGAATCAACTTGGTCAAAACACAACAATGTTGTCTTGTCGCATTAACTAATACAATCACACCTGAGATTACTAACAGCACATAGCAAGAGTACAAGTAAAAATGACAAGTACATTTAAATTATGGCAATATTTAAAACTTAGCACACAATTTGATAATATAACAGACAAATATTTTGCAGTTTATATCTCAGCCAAAACCCTACCTGTCCCACTAACATCAGGTTTCCTGCCATTACATTGTTCATCCCAATTACAGAATGGAAAAACACCAGCAGGTAGCTGAACCACATAGAAGCACACAGGTCATTCAGGACATGACCAACTGCGTACGCAACCTTCTTCTTTGTCCCAAACTGTGGGTGCCTCACAGCAACCTGATCAGCCATCTGTAGTACCCGGTACGTACGTTATATGACCAACGTTCCGACTCCTAGAAACAAGAATAAAAGAATTAAAAGTATAGACATGACATATCTATTACTGGGGATTTACCTTCACAGTCATTAACAGCAAGGCAGGGTGCGAAATTAACGGGAGTCCGGAGTCAAATACTCCCTGATTTGACATATGCAGGAGTGCGTGTGACTCCCTGAAAATTCTGCCATACTAACTAGTTGGGCGGAAAATGCCCAAGGGCAACGTTGGTTCAGGTTATTGACAGCGGAGACGAAGTTATATGACTGCGTAAGTGGCCCGGGCAAAGTCGAGGAGAAATGTGACGGCCGCAGGACATGAATGGTACAACTGAAATCGCGTGAAATACGCGAGCCATGAAATCGTGAGAAATCGTCAAAACAAGGTGAGGTTGCTGGGTGAAACGACGTATTGTCGCGCCTTTGCGACAACAAATGACCCATTTCTTGCTAGAAATTAGTTGACAACACCTTCAAGAAGACCTCTGTAAATTTTTAAGACTGTACCCCGCCACCATTAGGGCATTAATCAAACTCACGACATGGGGGTGTAATTGTAAACGCTACTCTGACCGGAGAAACTAGTAATAGATTCTATTATTATTCACTCCTGATACTAGTAGTAGTACTACGGCTAGGCTATTACTAGGCCTAATATAATAATATAATGTAATTATTCTAAACGTAGAAACAACACAACAAATTCCTATTCAATTCATCCGGACCATGGCATGTAAACAAAGATTTATTGCATTTTCCATAGTTATGTATTTCAGAATTTACATCAACGCACCTAGCACCTAATACTTATTCGCTAACGTGTCTTTGGTTCTTTGCCTAGGTATCCTAGGTTGTGCACAGGATTTAAAGTTTATATCATTATCGGTACAAACTACGATAAGGGCGGGTCCATCTTGAATCCGTAGCGATGGTAGCGATCATATGAAGCGCCACAGTAACAAATCATTTCCCATTGGTGGCGGTATTTTTTATTTTTTTATTTTTTATTTAGGCATCCATTATATATACAATACATAGCATACTTTTACAATAAAATTCTGAATTCATAAAATTGAATAACTACCAAAGATATATACACAAAAAGCATAACTAGCACACTTATTTACATTGTGGTCATTGCATGGTAATAAGCTAAACAATATAAATCCTTTCCACCCTCATGAATATCTATAACCGCCTGATATAATTTATAATATATGCCCGGTAGTAGCCTAGTATTGTTTGTAAATGAGTCTGTCTAGACGCAAATTATGGGCAACTCACAATGAGTTTTTTGCTTTGACAACATCCGTAGACTCTTTGCTAATTTCAGTCTGCCTTCAGATTGGTGAAACACGTGCGCGCACACACACACATGGACGTGGCGGCACGTAAACACACGTGTGCACACGCGAGCGCCCACTCGATATGTGTCTCACACATAGAAATAATATAGATAGTCTATATCTATATTATTTCTATGGTCTCACATGACTTATCCAGGGATCCAGCTGCGCGCACAGCCTTTATCAATTAAATCGAATCATATTTTGTTGAAATTCGATTTAAAAATTAGGTATCGTTTACCAACCAGTAGTCTCACGTGAACTATCTCTATCCGAATATCTCGTCCGACCATATTTTCCTGTAGCATATTAGGAGATCGAGGTTCGCACATGCACAATATCTGCGAAATAAAATGACTTTGTTAATAAAATTGTACTTTTAAACATGAGGGAACATACTCGTTACAGTAGATTGAGAAAAAATCAAATATCGATATGTTAATTACAAGGTGTCCCGTTGTACAGTTAGAAGTGAAATTAATCAAATCTAAATCAGACAATAGATGGCGATACGTGTATGGTCCAGGTAATGAATATCACATATACACGTATATCACGAGCTAATAATACATAATTATAATAATGTATTATTAT
>NW_014577442.1:27759-30061 GCF_000485595.1 Priapulus caudatus
AACAAGAGAACCACTCTCCACAGAAACAAGAGAACCACTCTCCACAGAAACAAGAGAACCACTCTCCACAGAAACAAGAGAACCACTCTCCACAGCACAGGCACTTGGACCGTTTCAATAATAAAATAATGGTTAATAAATACAACTTGTCAGTAGGGCCTACTACTAGTACTACAGTACCAGCAGAGCCAATAGTAATGTTTGATTTGACCTAATAACTTCACTTCAACACCGTTAAATACACCGATGCAACACATAGCCCGCACGCCATTGTGCATGCACAGATACACAGTAGGTTAGAGTGTCTCTGACTAAACATTAAGACTATTGGCTCTGCTGGTACTGTAGTACTAGTAGTAGTAGTAGTACTGACAAGTTGTATTTATTAACCATTATTTTATTATTGAAACGGTCCAAGTGCCTGTGCTCCACAGGTGTGAATGTTTGTTTTGATAATCGGTCGGTGCGATAGTCGCGATGACTACGGCATGTTTGACATCAAAAATACATGTTCTACCACTCCCTCAACTCTCATGCTTCTCTCAACAGTCCGCGTGAAAAGGGTATGACTAGGTGACTATAATGGTAAGACTCAAATGTTTCGGAAACGGCCCCCTTGTGCAGTAGCTTCGGGCAGTGTCGAAGGTCACATCGAAGGCACAGCTATCTGGTCACAATTTACATAAACGCGCATGTAGATGATACATCATACAATGTCAATTGGACGGCCCAATTCAATCTAATTTATATTGAAATGTAATTCATTATATTCAATGTAACCAGTGATTATTATTCAGTGGGACACGATACGACACAACCTTGTTATCGTCTCCCAGCTACTGAGGTTTTCCCCGTCAATTTTGATAACCCGACCCGAATGCAGTGTTAACTTGTTGCCTAGCTGCGAATAACAGGAACGACGCCGATACAGGAATGTGTCGGAACTGTGTTGTAAGTATGTTAGACTGACACTAAAAAAGCCCCGTGGCTGAGTCCACAAGGTTGCTTAATTGTTACCGACGTACGGGGTAAATCTATACACTACTACACTACTACTACTACGTCGACCAAGGTGGGCATGATGCTTCCTTGAGTCGGGAACAACAGATATGACTCCAAATTTCACGGTCGCTCACGACTGTGGTCTGTGGCCAGCTCTCTAGTTGATGTCAGTAGTGTCATTGACAGCAAGCTTTTAACAAAAGTTTTGATGGGTCTACTGCCGTGGGCGTGAGTAGGCTCCCATTTTGTAAGGAACAAAATAATGAAATCTATACAGGCGCGCTATATTTCAAGTTCATTGGTGTCTTTCGTCAGAATTTCACCAACGACCCTCTTGACTTCGTCATCAGGGGCCGCGCCGCGCCGGGTAGCCCAAGACTGCCTTCGTGCTTGAATACATGCTCTTACAGATAATGTCAGGAGATAATGTTTATAGAAGTGGTGTAAATATAACGCAATTTTCTGCGGCACTCTAGGCCACAGAAACACCTCCGAAGCATCGTATTTCACGCCAGTTCGTATACAATTAAGATTATATTAAGACTTGTTAATAGCCAGTTTAATTATTGTTTCTAACCATTCGTGTATATTGAGAACACATCTGATGAGTATCACATAAACCATATAGGATTGCAAGTAACACACGCGACCCAGCCTGTTCTGACCCAGCCTATGACAAATACGACATACGCATATACGCTCTCCTATGACACTATTTGTCATAGGAAGAATCTTCCTATGACAAATACGACATACGCATATACGCTCTCCTATGACACTATTTGTCATAGGAAGATTTGTAACAATGTTAATGTAGTTTAGAATTATTAGAAGGTATAGAGAGTAGAGTTAGTTTGAGAAGATAAGTGTAGTGTGTAAGTAAGAGTAGTGTTCGTTGGTAACACATGTATAGATATTTGCGTTACGCGCGAGCGCATAGTTAAATAATATTACAGCATTAGCGAGCAAGTAGAGCTGAAATTAGCAATGACTTAGTATCAGTATATAGGATGTTAGCAGCATTAGAACTAGTCAGCAGCGAACGTTAACCGCGCTGTGTGTATTAGCGGCATTTCATTACGTAAAGGTAGGGGCACACGAGCGATTTTTATCGCCCGATCGCCGCGAATTTTAAAATCGCTCGAAAAATTCGCCCGTGTGCCCGTTCACGTCGACGCCGATTTTAATCGCCCGTACGAATCGCCCGTATCCAAAATGTTAGATATTTTCGGGCGATTATTTACGCCGGCGATTATTTACTGGCAAATTCGCTCGTGTGCCCGTGTCCGGCGTATTTTGT
>NW_014577442.1:32493-33500 GCF_000485595.1 Priapulus caudatus
GAGAGAGAGAGAGAGAGAGAGAGAGAGAGCAGGGGAGAGAGAGAGAGAGAGAGAGAGAGAGAGAGAGAGAGCAGGGGAGAGTGTGTGTGTGTGCGCGCGCGTTTGTGTGGATGGATCGAGCTATGTGTATGTGTGTGCGCGCGTGTGTGTATGTGTGTGTGCGCGCGTGTGTGTACGTGTGCATGTACGTTCTGGTTAAACCCTCTGTTGCTACGGTGTTGGAGTTGGAACGGTGAAGCATCAATACCTGCCACGCATACAACTTACTCCCCAATTACTACGAATTGGATACGAGTTTCTCTCACAATTCATATTTTATTATCATCGTTATTTGTCTAGTTGAGCATATCAAATTCCTTTCTCGCTCTTTCAAAATGCTACCGTAATTATATACCTTACCGTAATAGAAGACAGTTGGTTCGCCATAGGACATGGGAGAAAGCTGAATAATGACATGGCGACGTATCCGCACGGCAGCGGTGTGTTTCTTTGAAAAAAAGTCGGACGCGATCTGAATAGTTTACTGCGTAGCCCACGGTTACGTGGATAATAACGCAGGGACATTCCGTAAGGAATGAATAAACGTCCAGGGTTATAGCTAGCAATGGGGTGTGGCCTAGCTTGGGTAAAGCCTTCAGTGGACAGTATACGTGGCCTAGGGTCCCTATATACAAATTTGTGTATATTTTTTTATACAAATATTTGTATATAGGGACCCTAACGTGGCCTAACCACTGCGCCACGAAGGCGCTCCCACCGTGACACATCAAAAACGACAGAAACAAGAGAACCACTCTCCACAGAAACAAGAGAACCACTCTCCACAGAAACAAGAGAACCACTCTCCACAGAAACAAGAGAACCACTCTCCACAGAAACAAGAGAACCACTCTCCACAGCACAGGCACTTGGACCGTTTCAATAATAAAATAATGGTTAATAAATACAACTTGTCAGTAGGGCCTACTACTAGTACTACAGTACCAGCAGAGCCAATAGTAATGTTT
>NW_014577442.1:35763-45201 GCF_000485595.1 Priapulus caudatus
TGTCGCCCGATCGATTTTTCTAAACCAATCGGACGTGTTGTTGATATCATGTGATGCATCATGTGATCATGTGATTCCGTCGAGTGGCGTACGCGTACGCTCTCAAATTCGCTACGTGTGCCCCTTCGTGATCGGGCGATTAAATTCGCTGGCGATTTTAATCGCCGCGATCGGGCGATAAAATACGCTCGTGTGCCCGCCCATAGCATAAGGTTAGCACGGGTTGGTTGCGCGCAGGCCAGGAATACGTGGCAAGCGTGCATGTTGACTACATGTGATACGTTCGTGACGATCGAGTCCAGAAGTTTCTCGCGTAGCCCCATACCATATATGAGGCTTGGAAATTCCCCAGTGAGATAGATGCTTTCTAGTTCAGTAAATTTCCACTAGTTTCCATCATGGCAGCACAGTCCAGTGCCCAATAATTTACGTCATAGTGTACCACTTAGACATAAATTAGTTAACGAATCAAAGAGCAGAGAAAATTCAGGGTCTGACCAATGGTCAGACATGGGGGAGGGGCTGATTTATTTTGAGTAGTATATAATCGCATGCAGAGCGTCGGAGAGACAAGTTTTACAGTTACAGTAGTACTTTAAACTATATTACCTATATAACAGATTCTTCCTATGACAAATATTGTTGTGTGTGTTGTGCGCATCATAGGAGTTTAGGAGTGCTATTATGAACGCAAGCAGGGAATTTCAGCTGTAACGACTCGCAAACTTTGTGTCATAGGAGATCGAGCGTATATGCGTATGTCGTATTTGTCATAGATGCTAGCAGAACATATTGGCAGACCGTATCAGGCCGTGAATGTTCTCGCTAACACGGGGAGGGGGGGGGCAATAATGTGCGAAATTTCGCTTTGCGTGCGCTATTTCCAATTCAGTATATATTTTACAGTAATATTTTTACCCAACAACCCCCCTCCCTCACCGCCACTGCGACTATTATGTACTATCATCACAGTCTGGGACTGAATAGCGGCACAATATTTGCATTCAAGTCTGACAACCGGTAGACAGCTAACAAAGCAAACAGCGGCGGCGGCGGCGGCGGCGGCGGCGGCGGCGGATTTTCGTTGAGTAATTTGACTCATGCGTCATTTTACTTGAGTAAAATAACCTACGTGTGCGCCGGGCTTAATGGAGATGTAATAAAAATACCTTGGTCAGTGCATACATCTCACCCGAAAATACCCGCTCGCAACGTATATGCGGCTGCATGTCCATCATTCATTATTGAAAGAACTAGCATTTTCCCGACGTTATATATACTGTTAACCCAGAATACGAATACCCATCAGTAGCTCGACATGAACGATCTCCGCAGCACCCCAGATTGAGAAACACTGCTATAGGAATCTGTAGCTCAACCCTACGACTGTTTCACATCGTAGGAGAGAGACTAGCTGTTTCACGTCGTCGTTCATAAGTGTTTTACGACTATTTTACGACTGTTTTACGGCTGTTTTACGTAGCGGTGTAACATATGATTTACAGATGTTGCATGAATTAGTCAGCGGAACTTGACTAGGGGTGGTTTTAGTGGTAGTCATTGTAGACAGAGCGACGCGCATCTTGTGTGGCTATATTGATGTTATAGGGAGAATGGAATATGGTAAACGTGTTTTAGGTCGGGCGTTTCTAGGGTCATTGTGAAATGGGGGTTGGACGCGGTCTGGGAGAACTGGTACAGATTACAGACAGCGTACACAATTTTTGTGCGCTCAGGATGTAGGGGTTTTGGGTGTAATATATAGGACAGAGATGTATAGGACAGAGTGGAGAGTCTGGTTGTGGAGACGGGAGTGAGCGGACGCGCTTACGCGCGTGTGCGCGTTGCTTTGTTCCTGTGTGCAAGGAGATGTGACGTGAACAGATATTATACAGATAACGCACGGACCGGCGTGCATCAGTGTAAATGCAGAGCGGCGCGAGGTATCTTTAGACTGGTGCGCACAAGCGGCTCGTGCGCCGTGCGCACCAGTCTAAAGATACCGAGCGCCGCGCTGCATTTACATTGATCGCACAACAGGCCAAGTGCGTTATCTGTTTTATAAAATTGCGACATACACAATTAATTGAAAATAAATAGTAAGTCTAGATCACGAAAATTTATTTCAATTCCGAACGTCAAAACAAACACATTGACAGTTTAGTAAATTGCTTCACACACTAACAATTTAACAGTATGTCTAGATAAACAGTCTAGATAAATAGTCTAGAAGATAAATAGTAAGGCTAGATCTAGAAAATTTATTCCAGTCCCGAAAGTCAAAAACAAACACATTTACAGTTGATTATATTGCGACACACACTAACAATTTAACAGTAAGTCTAGATAAACAGTCTAGATAAATAGTCTAGCAAATCAATAGTTAATTTCGAAAGTCAAAACAAACACGTTTACAGTTGATTTTGATGCTTAATTATTGTAAATGTTAACATAATCGCGAGCGTGCAATATAACTGTTTTTGCGCGGTTTTTTTACACGGTTTGGCGTGCATTATAACAACAACGGCGTGTCACGTGACGCGTTTTGACCAATCATGATGCATAAAATATCCGAGCCATTTTATAATAAGTTTATGCAGTTCAAGACACAAGTTTGGATTTCTACTGCATCATTTATACATGAACGTTTAATTCAACGTTACATTTTCAACAAACAGACAACAAACAAACAAACAAAGGATCAGGAAAGGGAATGTAGCTTGTGGCTATAGGAATCTATAGAAGATCCAAAAAAGGGAACTACGGAGGAAAGCTAGCTGTCATCGCTATATATTATCATAAAGGTGTGAGAATTAAAGCCGCACTATGCGCATCCAAACGCTAATTTCTCCAGTACTAGACTAGCAAATACTTCGTGTCATGCATAATCACACTACCTTATGACAAAAGAAACTCTAGTTCCTCCCATTTCACTGCGCGTTGTCTTATAAAAGGCATTTGAAAATACCTCCAATGTTGTTCAAATTCTCCGATGTTGTTGACACTTTCGCGTTACTCTGCCAAGCAACCGTGGAGCGGTGCTGCGGTACAGCGGTACGGGTGTAGAACGATAAAAACGTGACGTCACCTAACCGATTTTTAGCGAAATTGTTTGGCAAACAATTTAGCGTTGGCGCCAGATTACCAGATTTCGCACCTCTTTCTTGTAGGTTTTAAGCAAACGCGCACTGAAATGGAAGGAACTATAGAGTTTATTTTGCTATAAGGTAGTGTGATTATGCATGACACGAAGTATTTGCTAGTCTAGTACTGGATAAATTAGCGTTTGGATGCGCATAGTACGCCGTAGCGCGACTCTTGAGATATATGCCTGCAATGTCGATCGAGAGAAAGAGAGAGAGAGAGGGAGAGCGAGAGCGAGAAATGCTGAGAATTGCAGCCAATAGGAAGCGAATAATCTACGCGCGCAGAGCACTGCAGCTAGTGAGGGACCGACTATAAACCCGACGTGACGAGCACGCGCGCTCGGCGGGCGCGGCCTTGTAGCACACAGTATATATATTAGCACGGTTTATCGCTCGATCTCCCGATATACGGCGCACGGCTGCACACCGCGATCACGACCGTGCAGCACGCACGCCTAGTTAGCATCCCGTGTATAATCGTAGCGGTAGCGGCGTTCGTCTGATCAACTGAGATAGTGCTCGGGGTTAGAGAAGCAATGATGATGGCACGGCGGCAGCAGACGAGCGGACTCTTCGTGTACGCTGTGTACGCAGCCATCCTCAGCACGCTCACACGTGAGTAAATAAAAAATCGAATCAATTAGTGATCGAACGACACGTATAGTTTTCGTAGCACATTATACCCGTAACCCGTAACACGAAACGAGTGTATAGCATGGTCTCTCGAATCGAATCGTGGCGTAATTGGCGTGAGATCAGAATGTCCAGCTGTGCTATGTAGGTCACAGAAAAAGGGGGGGTAAAATGGCCGAGGCGCGGACAGGCACTTGGAACGTCTCAATAAAAAAAGGTAAATACTCTCTTTTATTCTTGTTGTTTGAGCACAGTGTGTGTGCAGTTAGATACAATAATGTAACCCAAACCCAAGAGGATAGGTCCCTTAGGGTCCCCTATAGGGTCCCCTATCCTCTTGGGTTTGGGTTACATTATTGTATCTAGTGTGCAGTGTGCACAGTACTTGTGTGTTGCAGATGAGCATTTGAACGGAATTTACAGCAAGTTATCGACAATAATAGGCGAAATAGAGTAGAGAAACATTAAGACTTTGGTAGTAAATACATTTCGTGTTTAATTACCTTTTTTTGTTTTATTGAGACGTTCCAAGTGCCTGTGGAGGGGGGCCACTCTTATCTCATCTCAATATGGCGGCGGGGACTTTCCGTTATGGCTTATACAGACAATACCAAATATTTGTCATTATATTGTCATTATTTTGTATTATTGTCATTATATTGTAATATTTGTCATTATACGCGCCTGACAATACGTATATTGCTGGTGTTGTATTGTATATTGAACCAGGAGCGCTTCTAGCCAGGCCTGTTTCTGCCTGTGTTCTGGCCTGGTGGTTCGTTGTTGTTTTGGTAATTGACGCGGGATGTACGGCACTATATATACGTAGCCCCACCGCGCACCCTAATGATTACAGACAATGCGCCACCAGTTAATATGTCACTAATAGTAGAAGCAGCGGGCGAGAAACTGGTTCGGATTGTATTGCGTCCGGGTTGTTGGATACTCTCCACCTTTTGCACGGGTATTGCTCTAGTGAAGATTAAACAATAATTGGCGAATGAATCGAATCAATCACTTGTTTTATTTATAGAGGAGACGTATCTCTATGCTCAAGCCAAAAAATTTCATGAAATTTCCAGCACCTAATTATTTTACCACACAAATTTAGAATTTTTATGTAAAAATGGTATTTTGGATATTTCTCAACTACCAGAAATAGTGAGGATGCAACATTTTTGCCACATGTTAAGCACAATATGGACCAAAATAGTGCGTCTGGATTTTTCTTAAATTTTCATATTTACCGAGAAAACTGGAAAAAAACTGCTTAAAAATCAAGTTGTATGTTAGAATTTAGCGAATAAAGAGGCATAACTAATAAAATACGGCATTTGATAACAATCCCTGACGAATTTCTTTACAGCAATATGTTACCATTAAAACGAGTGTAAAATTAAATTAATCCGAGTTGTAATCACAGAGAAATATCCATTTATACATCGGCTACTATGTCAGAAATCGAAACGGAGAAATCATCGTTTTTCCATTTTTCAAAATGAGTGACCGCCTGTGTGCAAAATGGGTGAACGTATGTGAAATATCTACTGTTAGTACTTACTGCGACATATCCATGACTAACTGACACCACTAAATTGGTAAAATGTTCCATGCACCTTGAGAAATTCTGAGAAATTACGAGGTTACCATCGCAGAACGCGCGAACTCCGCTCATCCTGACGTCACAAAGCTAATATGTCAACAAACGCGCGCCTTGTACCGCACTACAGTAAGATGTGTTGCGAGGTGTTAGAACTATTTTGGACGTGGTATACTTGTTGGATCACTAGCAGATGTACATGAATGTACATGAATACATGTAATGTAATGACAGCTGTAGCAGAGTTGACGCTGAATGATACTGGCTTAGTGAATATCGTGGTTGTATCATGTCTCTGACGTCATCATGACGTCAGCCGCTGCTTACTACACATGTACGCGGGCAATCAAATCGCTCTGACAGTTCACATGTACCGTTATATGAAGAAATTAGCATGTACGAAGGTGGCACATAGTGTTAGCCATCAAATAAAATTGAAAATGAAAAATCGGTAACATTTTGCCTAAAACCTTGAGAGTATCCTTAGACACGCTCGGACAGACAGATAGGAGTTACTGAGTTAATTACCTACCCAGGAGACGTACATGGTCATTCCTGTCAAGATGTAGAGACGAAAATAGAGATGACGGGACCTAGGCAACTGGCAAGGTCAACTAGGTTGCCGTATGTATATATTTTGTATGTGTTAGAGTTACTAATAAAGTCCTAGTTCAAAACGAATCTGCGACTATACGTCATCCTATCTACTGGTTGTCACAAGACTACGCTGCTAAAGATCCTGCACGGAGTTAATCACTTAAAATCACAGTACAATACTAGTTCCAAGCACCTTCGCGTATACATTCGCATGGGGAAACTGGTGTACCGGTATAAATGTCTCGTAATACGCGCAGACACTCTCTGCTAGTATATTTATTATCACCTTATATCACCTTTATTATCACTTTTGATGATAATCTGGCCAGCATATCCTACGGTAATAGATTTACGAGTAGCCATAAACAAATTATCAACAATAGCTTTAAACAATATTATTACCATATCAACGCATATATAGACGCAGCACATTTACAACCCCGTCTCAGCTGAACATAAAATAATGCCTATTAATTTACTGTCTTCAGTTCACGCAGAACAGCACGCTACCTGCTATTGTCCAAGGGGATAATCCCGGAGTTCAGACCAGCACCCATCGTTAGTCAACTATCTTAATTGACTATAACAATTAAAAGTCACGTTATGATTCACCCGTTGTCGCCGCATGTGCAATAGATCATAGAAAAATGCTTTTAGTTTTCATACGCAATCAGCCTCCGCATTTAATTTTTATAATTATAGTAATCTGCTGACAACCAGTTTGATCGTTGTGTAGCGCCGCTGCGCTCGTACCTATTAACTAGCATTCATTCATGGCTATTAATAAGGCGTTACGAATTCTCGTTTCCATACCTTGACTGAAACCACCAGGTTACAGTTGCACCACTTGCGCGTGTATGTGGCAGCACAAGCGGAACGGTGTAAGGTGACTTAAAGGGCCTTAAAGGGCCCTTAAAGGGTGACTTAAAGGGCCCTTACAGAGAAAATCATTCTAGCTGAATGTAAGCGAGACGTTGTATCACGAGTCTAATTATTTGTGTTCCCTTAAGCACAATGTACGGTGACGATGGGTTCCCAATTATCAAATATCAAGCACGTACGATATAACGACAGTGTAATTAATGAATCTGATCGTAATGTTTCCGGTTCCGGTTCGGTTCTGTTTGGTCCAGTTCGGTTCGGTTCAGTTCTGTTCTTCTTCGCGACATAATGCAACACAGACGGGTTCGCCTTTGCAGGGTAGTACGTGTTACGTGTCGGCCCAGCCTTGGAGGAATCATTCCGACATCAGACATTCATGACACACAACCTCAATTCGTATATAGGGGCGATTACTTGCGCTGAAAGGGTCTATGTCCCCCAGGGTACTGCCGGAACGTACCCTGGTAACTATCTAATATGCCGGACCGTACCTCGCCTACTCCACTAACGAGTCTAGGGAGTCGCCTACTCCCTAACCCTAACCCTAACCCTAACCCTAACCATATCAAATAGTTACTAGGGTACATTCCGGTATACCGGACCGTACACAGGGTACGTTCCGGCAGTACCCTGGGGGACATAGACCCTATGAACATTACTTGCGTATTTCCAGGTCGCTGTGGTGCGTAGCTACCCGCGAATGCTATACTTAGCAACGGGTTCAATACAAGCCTGAGACACGGCGCTTCCTTCGTGCTGCCGTATCATCCATCTCCTCCTCTATCGTCTGCGAAGGCGTTGATCAATCCCCGCTCAGTGTGCTGACGGCCGCTAGAAGGCAGCGCTCTCGCGAGAAATACGACAGCGTGAAAAGCGCGGATATCTCCCGGGTTCTCACTTTAGCTCGCAGCTAGTAGAATCTAGTAAACACACGTAGTCACGTACGTAGGATTAATGGATATAGTTGCTGAAAATAAGTTCCTGGGTGCTAGCAAACGTAGATCGTCGAACTATCCGGTTATAATGATACGTTTCTTCGCTCGAGGCCAGACGATATTTTTGCGAAATGGAAATATAAAAGAACCATTCGATTTATCGTCGAGAGCAAAAGTCGTACCGTACGTGTGAGTGTAAAAAAGCATCATTCTATATCACGTCGATTTTTTCCGTACTGCGAGCTACAAGGCCGTGTGAAATAACAGCAGTAAAAATTAAACCAGATCGGGCCGGTTTATTACACAGTATGCCTATAACTGCATGCGCGACTGCCCATGCACCGCGTTATATGTGCAGAACATTATTAACGCGATACTAAACAGCAGATATTGTGCACGTACAGCGGATACTATCGGGTAAGGGTTCAGTAATATCATTTGTATTCAGACGCTTGCTGGCCAGTAGTTTCTCGGTGCAATATAGCTATAACTAGCTTCGCGTAGTTGTAAATAAAAAAGGGTGTAAAGTTTAGCCGGCAGAGCGCGTCTGCGCTTATGAGTCACCGCTCAAAAACAAGTCACTCACTCGGTCTGTCCACCGGCCCGCAACTTTCTCACGTTTGACGCACCGCCGTTCGACCGTTAATTCCTCACTGACGACGCATAGATCTTCTGAGCGTGAATCTATATACGTTCCGAACTCAAGGACATTACAAGGTCAAGCAGTTGATAATTTACGCCGCACTTCTGCCTTTCTGGGACTCCTGCTGTAAACATCGTTATAATATCAGTGACTCTATTTCGCCTTCACGAGTTTTTGTGACGATTTATTTGACGTCCAGGTTCCATCTCGCGTCGTCGTTTGGGACTGCCTTCACTTATGGTCATTAAGAACGTTGAGGCCTTGAACGTTGTTCATTTGAACGTTGAACATCATTACATCTGTTGTTGACGGACGCACGTACGGGCGTCTGCACTAGTGTTCATCAATCACTGTATTCTACAAGCCGCGGTGCTTTTTAGGGTAGGTCTTTGATAGAGCTAAAACACAGGCTATATACGCTTGTGACCAAACGCTTGATTATACGGCCTCCGTGTCGCTGCATACATGGCAAAATGGCCATTTCTCATTGCATTTTACGAAAATATTTGTTTAAAAGAGATATTGTTAATGATAACGATATCACTGGTTGGCAGTACGTGGTTTGGATGTTCGTCCAAATTTCCGGCACAATTCATGAAAATGGCAACGAGATAAGAAGTTGATAACCAACAATTATAACCATCTCGATATTATTCCGATTCTACTAAACTAAAATCCAGATTAAATTGTCAATGATTTTACTATAAGGATAATTTATCGTTCGAGTAATCAATCTTCACTGTTGTAATTAAACAGTACTCGGTAGATTTCCGTCGTTGCAACTATTTGTGAGATTAACGTGTACGACAGGTAAGCGCCATTGTGTTTGCGTTAAGGACGACAGGTACGTGCGAGTGTCTCTTCCTTTTTGCATCCTCCACTCGCGCCCTCTCTCTCTCTCTTTGTTTTTTTCTCTCTCTCTCTCTCTCTTCCTCTCTCTTCCTCTCTCTCTCTCTCTCTCTCTCTCTCTCTCTCTCTCTCTCTCTCGTCTCTCTCTCTCTC
>NW_014577442.1:45832-47243 GCF_000485595.1 Priapulus caudatus
GTGTGTGTGTGTGTTGTGTGTGTGTGTGTGTGTGTGTGTGTGTGTGTGTGTGTGTGTGTGTGTGTGTGTGTGTGTGTGTGTGTGTGTAGGTGGGTGCGTGTGTGTAGGTGGGTGCGTGCGTGCGTGCGTGTACGAGGCAAACGGGTTATATGGCTTCATGATGATTAATCATTGTCACTGCTTCTGTTGCAGATGCTTATCGTGTTACCATCCCGCACTGGAACTACGATAGTAAGTACTAATCCCTCAAGTATAGACCTTCTCTCTCATGTCGCTGAGATCAGTTAAGATTTGCCCAATTAAATGGAGCAAATCTGCATAAATACGTTACACTGAAATCTTATTTGCAAAGTAGGCCTATAAATTTATATGCAGTTCTCATGAGGTTTTAGTATTTAAAATATGCTTGGCCCAACGAGTCAACGAAGAAGTTGCTTGGCAATAATCTTTGTGACCCTTTCTAAGTTAAATGGCTAAGAAACTAGACAAACGTCTAGGTTATAAATAGTTGCGCGCAAACATTAGGCAAGCAGTTACGTTGCACGAAGTTAGAACAAGAAAACACGAATTCGGTGCATAAGACCTGCAACCGGCAAGAAAGCTGGAAAGGATTGACTAAGGATGCCTGTAACCATAGCAACGCGGCAACAATCTGATTTCGAAATGAGTCGGCTTTTATTTCCAACAATATCACTACTCACACCTATTTATAAAAATCAATTTATAATTGATTAAAATGTCACTACGCATGATTCATGTGAGGAACGCTTGTATAGTATGCGTATAATTTATAATGTATGCATAATTGTGTAAATGTGTTCATCGTTATAACCATTTAGATACTAGTCAGTGGAGTATTGGCTACCCAGATTGCAAAGGGGACGCTCAATCTCCGATCAACATTCAGAATGCAGAATTCGACGCTAGCTTGGTGCAGCTCAAGTTTAATGGATATTACAAGATGAAATCCATGGAATTTGACCTGCAGAATAATGGTCACACTGGTATGCGTCATTTGATACATTTTCATACGCATCTTTTGCCTTACCGACCATCGTCGTTCGTTCATGATGCCTTTATCCTAATTCATAGTAGGTGCATACATAGTAGGCTCGTGTTTATTCTGACGTCATCGGATTTGTTATCGTCAGTAGCGCCACATGTGTGTGGGAAGGTTTTGAGCAGCTGCTTCAATCCATCCACTGTCACTGTCACATTCACTGTCACTGTCACTGTCACTGTCGCTGTCACTGTCACATTCACTGTCACTGTCACTGTCGCTGTCACATTCACTGTCACTGTCACTGTCACTGTCACTGTCACTTTCACTGTCACTGTCACTGTCGCTGTCACTGTCGCTGTCACTGTCGCTGTCACTGTCACTGTCGCTGTCACTGTCACTGTCACTGTC
>NW_014577442.1:48818-51071 GCF_000485595.1 Priapulus caudatus
TATATATATATATATATATATATATATATATATATATACATATACATATATATATATCTCAATCTTAGAAATAGCACACGGTATGGCTCGCGGGATTGGTGTCTGGCTCGGTGGTTTTAATCAGGAATTCAATGTAGTAAACACTAGACTGTATAGCGTCACAAACGCTGACATTGTTAAATATACACCCGATCCGTGTAGTTTTATTTAGAACTATCGTGATCCGTATTTGTAACATCATATTCGGTTCGCATATACGATATATTGGTGCGTAATGCTTTGTTCTCAGATCGACAAGCTACGCTCTCTAAAATACGTTGAAAAACACGTGGAACGTACTAGAAAACTCGTCAACAACTACCGTCCGCTCCAAGATATTAACAAGCGCAAGGTCTACAAAAGCTTTAAAGAGGATCTGGAGTCACGGGGGACAGCAGGTCGCATTACGCTAAGCTGGGCAATGGCTGTAGCCATGACTGTTGCCGCATCTCAGTTCGCAAGAGACTAAACACGAAGCTGTCTGCAGGTTTCACTTCGCGCGGTTTTCCTGAATTTACATTGATGTGCGACGAGGGCCGTAGCTAGCGGAGGTGGACAGGGGCAAAGGGGCAGTTCCCTGCACCCAAAGAAGTGTAGATACTGTTACATGGTCAATGGCGAATCGCCCATGGTCCCCTGGCCAGAACACAACCCTCATGTGGCTTGGCCCCATTCAAAATGGGGTAGTTATACGTACGCCACTGGCGGCTACTACTCTAAATTAGTATAACTAATCACTTAGACTCTTAGACGTAGATAATCATTATGTCGCGTCATAGGCAATTTTTGCAACTGTCATCGCTTATTGTCATTAACAATAAAAATACATAATTTATGTATAGTATAAAATACTATATGTGCGTGCATGCGTGCGTAAGCACGCGTGCATGCGAGCATACGTGTGTGTACGTGCGCGCGCGCGTGTGTGCGTGTGTGTGTGTGTGGGGGGGGGGCGTTCCTTTGTGATCGATGTGTAGAGGTATAAATAGTCATTAGACTAGTTATTACCAGGACGACGAGAGACGGTTTTCTAGCGTAGCGTTGTTTTCCCTGTTCTTTCAAATTCTTTCAGGTAACTAGATGAGATTTTCCAGACATAGCGAACTGCCTCTGTACGGCAACCGCATTTGCAACTGCAAGTTCGTAACTTAACTCCCTGAACGGTTTCAAATCTTGCTCTTGTGCAAATGGCAGTACGGCAGCAGTGACGAGAAAAAGCAGAAACGCAGTGAAACAGTTCGCTCTATGTATACATAATACATATATGTATAATGCGTTAATTAAAAGGGAGAAAATGATGGGAGCAGAAGAGATGAAAGTCGAAAGAATCGAGTGATTTAATTACCTGATTTTTTTACTGAATTTAGATTTTTTACTGACATTTATTTAGATGTGAACTTACAAATCACCGTTTATTAATTATTTACACATTTTAATAATGAACTTTTAATAATTAAATATAAATATTTACATGTTTACACATCGAAATAAACTTACACCGACTATTGTCTTTTGTTTTCATATGCACATATAAAGTCATTAAATGCGCAAATTAGTGATTATTAATTGAATTAACATAATTAAATTACGTACTAATTAAAGCTATGTTTGTCCGTGAGCTACGATGCTTGGTAAGAAATTGCTGCCAAATGTTTAAAAAAAGATAGAAGTGCTGTCACATTCACATCTTGAAAACTTGTAAGAATGTGCCAGCTATAGGAGCGTGTGACGAGTAGTTAATATTAAATGCTTAATTTATGCCATTTAATCAATTTGTTAACGAAACATTTCTTTATTGTTATTATAGTTGTGGAAGTTCAGATGGCCGTTAATTTTATATTGGTGTTATGAGTCTATTCTGGTCGCATAGAGGCGGTATTGTTGAGTTAAATACTTGCTGCAGAACATGTAGTAATGTGATGTAGAAAGAGGAAAAGAAAGGGGGAAATAAATGAAGAGAGACAGAGAGAGAGAGAGAGAGTGTGTGTGTGTGTGTGTGTGTGTGTGTGTGTGTGTGTGTGCGTGCGTGCGTGCGTGCGTGTGCGTGCGTGCGTGCGTGTGTGTGCGTGAGAGAGAGAGAGAGAGAGGAGGAGAGAGAAGATGAGAATAAGAGAACGAGCGAAGAAGGAGCGAGAAAGGGAGATAGAGAGATTGGCAGTAATATGGTCGTTGAATCAGATAATAAATTCGAGAAGACGATCAAATGAGTTACCT
>NW_014577442.1:56226-64415 GCF_000485595.1 Priapulus caudatus
GTTGGGCTTTCCGATAATAAGCTTGGGGCAACGTCGATTATTTGTCCGTCAGGAACAGATGTGAACTGTCAACCGACAATCCTCGCGCGTGGCACTGTCGCTGCCACTAGCAGTAAGGCGAGTAGAGACGCTGACGATGAGTGGCGAATGGTGATATCAAGCCGCATAGACTCGTGGAATCAGATTTGACAGTCGAGAGAAATTTGTAGTTTCACGAACGCAGCTGATGCCGCTCAGATTTGTCGAGAAATCGATCGATACGAATATTGAGATTTCTATCTTGAACTAAAATTAATCTATTTTATTCCTTATGAGCATGTATTTGTTATTCTACTCCTGATCGTTAATGCTAGGGGGGCCGCCCGCGACACGAGCGATTTTTATCGCGCCCGATCGGGGCGATTAAGAATTGCAACGCGAATTTAATCGAGGCCCGGATCACTTGAAGGGGCGGACTCGCACTGAGGGCCAGGACAACGTAGCGATTTTTTATCGGCGCGATCAACGGACGGAGAGCAGCCGCAAGCGGACCGGTTGAACGTAGCGAAGTTTGAGAGCGTACGCGGTACGCACAAACCGGAGGCACTGCGACAAGACATTTAACATGACGACAAGATGATATCAGCCGAACAGTCGATTGGTAATTTAGAAAGAAATGACTGCAAGGGCGACAAGAAATACGCCGGTCACGGCACACGAGCGATTAATCATCGCCCGCGTGAAATAATCGCCCGAGAAACTATCTTGAACAATTTGGGGATACGGGCGATTCGGTCGCCAGATTAAAAGTTTCGCGTCGACGTGAATGGCAGCACGGCATTTCATTCGAGCGAGTTTCAAAATCGCGGCGGATGCGGGGCGATAAAATCGCTAGCGTGTGCCCTAGCTCAATTATATATCGACAGTTAGTTTTATGCTGACCTAAAATCTAGCGATATAGCTTACAGGTACTTGCGAACAGAGCAAACCAATCCAAGGAGTTGTATAAATGTGCGACGGAAGAGAAGATGCATAGGTAGTGGCAAGCGGAATGAAAATAAATAAACCATATTATAGTTACCAAAATTGTCTCATTCCAGTATATCTCTCAGCTTCTCTCTCCCGTAAGCAGTATTGACTGTGGTGCGGCCAGGTAATGGATTTAAGGAACGTTCACCCTACGCGCAGCTGGCTCTTATACGTCTCCGAATCCGGGTAAAATCCCGGGTTAAAATGGCGAATGTTTAGTCATCGGTCAGGCGTCTGGCTCGCAGAGGCAACAAGAAAAAAGAGCTCAGTCGACTGGGGGAAACAGAATACCGCATAGATCTAGCTGCTAGTAGGCCTATTATCATGCCTATTATTACTATTGTTGTTGCATGCGTGTTGCGGCGCACTGTCATTGGTCAAGACAATCGTCGTCAACCTAACCAAATTTACCAAAAAATGTTTGAAAAGAGTGAGCGCGATGCTGCAGCGGATGTCAGCGTAAAGGAAGCAGGATGGAGTGAAGCAAAAAACCAACAACTCTAGAGATTGGGGCAGAAAAGGAAACGGACAGTGTCTGCTAGTACGTTCAGCGCGACATTGAATGACGCGTTAATAGTATGATAGTATATGGTTTGTGGTTAATGGAATTATTTACTCACGACGTACGTGTATGAAAAGATTCATGAAACACAAATCCTCAAAGGGGGCTATCAGATAATTCGGCGGAAAACAACAATCTTACTGAAAACATACGCACGCGAAACGAGGGGTATATGCCTGTTGTAAGAGGACAAGTAGCGTGATACTTGTATGCAAGCCTCTAGAAACGGTCATACATCGGGTGATCTCCATTAGGGAGCGTTCTCCAACTTTTTCTGAATGTCATTAATGTCGTGATATAACAAGAGATATAAAGGGGGGGGGCTGGATCGATATCAATTAGATATCAAGGGCGGGTTAGGATATGAAATAGATATCAAGGCGGGGGGTGCGATCGATATGCCAATATTAGATAGTCAAGCGGGAGGGTAGTATGAAATAGATATCAAGGCGCGGGGGGTTATATTAGCGGTATATAGAGGCGAGCAAGCAACATGAGCACTGGGCGTATGTTCGCTTCGTTTCGTTGAACTTCGTGCTTCGGAGCTCAGCGAAATATCAGACGGCGGGGGCCATGTGTTCGCCTATCCGTTTCGGCTGGACTTCGTTGGCTCGAGCAACGAAATACACAGGCGGGCATGTTCGCTCTCGTTCGCTGGACTTCGCGTGACTCTCGTTGGCTCGTAGTATAGCAACATGTGAGAACTGGGTGCGATGTCGCTTCGCTTTCGCTGAGACTTCGCTGGATTTGTCGTTCGCTCAAGCAAGCCGAAATACAGAAGTGGGCGCCATGTCCGCTTTTGTTTCGCTGGACTTCCGCTGACTTCGTTGGCTCGAGCGCGAAGAAATACAGAGCGCGGCCATGTCGCATTCTTTTCGGCTGGATGTTGCAGGGACTTCGTTGCTCGAGTAAGCAACATTGAGGACTGGCAGTATGTTCGCTTCGTTTCACTGTGGACTTCGTTTTGCTCGAGCATACCGAAATACAACAGCGGCGGCCGATGTTCGCTGTCGGTTTCGCTGGCTTCCGTTGCTCGAGCAGTGAAATACAGCAGCGGCGGCCATGTTCGCCATTCGGTTTCGGGCTGCGACTTTCGCTGTGCGACTCTTCGGTTGCTCGAGTAAGCACATTGAGACTGGAAGTATGTTTCGCCTTCGTTTCGCTGCCGAAGCTTCGCTGGACTTCTCGTTGGCTCGAGCAAGCGAATAACGAGGCGGGGCCATGTTCGCTCTTCGTTTTCGCTGCACTTCGTTGCTCGTAGCAGCCACGAAAGTCGCAAGATCGAAGCGAGCGAACATACCAGTCCAAATTGGCTTGCTCCGCTACTATATACCCATATAAACCCCCCTTGATATCTAATTGATATCAATCCACCCTCCTTTATATATCTTTTATATCACGATATTAATGACATTAAAGTTGGGAACGCTCCTAATGGAGCGTTAGCCATACATCGAAAGACGTTGTGTATTGACGTGTAGTATCGAATTGATTGCATGTGTGTATTAATTGACGGTAGTCTCGCAGCCTGGTCGGGCTAGGTATAAATAGGTACAGGGAAGAGTATAGAATAGGATACGCGGGCAGGTAGACGCTCGCTGTTATAAACGAATGAGCAACAGCAGTATACATTCTTTCATGCAGCCATTTCTATGCGCACGATAAAAATTTTACTACCAATATAAAATTACTGGTCCAGCCATAGAAATAACATAGGTGTCTCTATATATTTCTATGGGTCCAGCAGACCTACTTAGACCTACCCCACCCCTTATAGTGCCCCTGCCATAGTAATAAAAACAGTCAGTACTATAGCAACCCCCAAGACATGCGGGTGAGAATATCGAAATCGTTCTCTAGCACAGTGCTGCTTAAACGATTTCAGTGTCATTCACCCTCGAGTCTTTATGACAAAATTTCATTCACCTGCGACTAAATTTCTTTATGTTTTTGGTAACTTTCATTCACCGCAAAATAATTTCATTCTCTTTTAGGTCAACCATTCACCACTTTAAGCAGCACTGCTGTAGCAGGCGGACTGCTGAAAGATTTCTCCCTTGCTTCCGCATGTAATTCAGCCCGATACTTATCCGCAGTTGATTTTTTTCAAAACTGGTAACTCAATTACTCGCACGCTACCTCTGTGATATAAAATGGTTCGGAGTTTATGCACGGCTGTCGGGGGGGGGGGAATTATACACACGTCTTGCATACCGCTAGTGGTCAGCATACAATACCTCCAACCGCTCATTATTGTTATCATTAGAATCGGAAAAATTTGTTTTTTTAAATTTACAAGGAATTCAAAGAATCCATTATGTTCAAGAACCAGATAATTTTTCATTGTTATTTTAATTGCACCCACTGGGGCTTTACAACTATTTATCTACACAGAACAGTCCATGTAGTTATTCCCGAGTAGAATTTCAAATGCTAGACGAAATTAGCATGGCCACGCACGGCTCTATTACGTCTGGACCGTTTTCCGATTCACCTTATTCGGGTGACTTCAGAATAGACGCTGCAAAGTTGCGTAAAAACATCTCTAATTAATATAATTTAGGGCCACATCATCATTTTATCGCACATTATTATCTTAGACTCATCATGCCTGCCCTTGCGGCTATCCTTCGGCTATACCTATTCTTTCGGATATACTTCTACATATTCGGCATACCACTTGCGCCTATCTTCTACAAGGCATAATGAATAACTGTAATTATGAACTTATTGTATTGTATTCAGTTAACTGTAAAACTCGGAACGAGAATAAGTAGAAATGGGACCCATCGCGACGAGCTTTTCAACTCGAGTCGTTGGTCAACATCAATTATCGATTTCAGTCATCCTTCTTTCGATATCGTGTGTAAATCCCCACTACGAATGCTGCACCGACTCTGAGCGTGCATTACTCCGAGAGTAGCGCCGACTCCGACAATAAATTACCGACGAGGATCCGATGGTTAAATAGATTACGCACGCGCTAAAAATGACGACGTGGTTCTGACTGCGAGGTGGAAGTGAGGTCACCGACTAAAGGTTGTACGCCGATAGCTGTTTTAATACGTTGCGCAAAGAGATCCAAGGACAGGGGGCGGTTTGCTTGCGTAAGCGACACCAGTTTACGAGAGTAGGGACATTCATGCGAAAGTGAAACAGCTATAATCACCACATCCGCACAGCGCAACTCGAAAAGGTCAAATAGAGGTAGGGGAGACCGGGGACAATTGTAACACTTTTTTTCCAAATCTGACATAACAACTTTATTATAGTTAAATACTTACTTCAAGGTATATGAAATTAAAGATGCATATCTTGGCTTGAAATATGACTAGGTTTGGGTTAGTGTGTGTGTGTGTGTGTGTGTGTGTGTGTGTGTGTGTGTGTGTGTGTGTTTGTGTGTGTGTGTGTGTTTGTTTGTGTGTGTCGCAATATTTTTCGTGAGTCCTACGCCTCGTTGCGTCGTGGTGGTGTGTGTTGGCCGAGGCTTCGCATGGGCTTGTTCCTACTGGATGCTCGAGCGAAGGTATCGTGTCCGATTCTGGGGAATAATGAATGCATTCAGCGGTCAAACTCACAGCATAACGACTTAGATGCTACACGATGTGTTTCATTATTCATCGGATCATCAGATGTACGTTCTTGGTGGGTACATAGATAAGCGCCGAATAACGGTGGGGCTATTACATGAATCCTTTACCGCGTTTTGGTAGTTTTGCCAAGCAAGTGAATAGAGCGTGCGGGGGAAAGTAATATTATTTAATAACTATACAATGATAATATTATTATCTAAGATTAATTATTAGATAATAGTGCTACGCGATCGCGCTGACATCGATCGCTGTCCAGGATATGAAGTGCGAGGTAGCCTGCAGGCGTGGGAGCGCCATTTCACTGGCACAGCACCGGTGCTGTTGCGTCATTTCACTAACCTAGTTGCGCTCCACAGATTTTCCGGCGTCGTCATGCTGGTTAGCAGCCACGTGGTGAACAGGTACTCCCTGGCCAAGGGGTCGTTGTTGGCGAGAGCGCTGCTGCCAGTGCATCCGCTACAGTGGAGACATTGACCACTCCAGCTTGCCGCCGACTTGCCGTTGCGATACACGACGGTGAAACCAAACGCTCCGACACCGTCCGCTACGGCCGCCGTGGCGCCGTATATCGCCGAGTGGCTGGTTCCTACGTGTGTGAATATAAGGAACCACTGAATATAAGGTCATTATAAGTGAATATAAGGTCAACCACTGAGATACAGATGCAGGACAACTTATGAGCTGTCCGCGTCGTGAATCGTCCTGTATTCGCGATCGCTGTTGCGTGATAATTTACGTGTACCTGCTGTTCCATTTCCGCTTTCCACTCCGGTACGGTATTCTCCTAGCAAGCTACCGTCGGCTCCGTGACAGATGATCATCTCAGAACCGTGATGGTTGTACCACACTCCTGTCAGGTTTGCACAGCGCACGATATCTTCCTGTTGGTCTGCTCACGACGGGAATTTAAGCCTTGTGATTATTACAGGAGGATAGCCGCGGGCGCATAGCAACTACGGGGACACGGCATCTACGGAGGCATGGCAACTACGGGGACATGGCATTTACGGAGGCATGGCAACTACGGGGACACCGCATCTACGGAGGCATGGCAACTACGGGACACGGCATCTACGGAGGCATGGCAACTACGGGGACACGGCATCTATTCTACGGAGACACGGCAACTGCGTTAACACGACAACTACGATGACACGGCAGTTACGGGGACATGACAACTACAAAGACACGGCAACTACGGGGACATGACAACTACGAGGACACGGCAACTACGAAGACACGCCATTTACGGGGACATGACAACTACGAGGACACGGCAACTACGAAGACACGCTATTTACGAGGACATGACAACTACGAGGACACGGCAACTACAAAGACACGCCATTTACGGGGTCATAGCAACTACGGGGGCATAGCAACTACGGGGACACGGCAGCTGCGGGGACATGGCAACTACGAGGACACGGCAATTAAATCTACAAACCATATATCGTCACCCGATAAAGTTTTTATACAGTAAGCATGCATAGTAAATGGACGCGGCATAAATATTAAATATTACAGAATACCATTCGTTTACGATGTAATAATAAAATTGCAGTTAATAATTATTTGTATATGGATTTGTACCTGTTCTTGCATCACTGTCTATTTGATTGGCGGCGTCATCGCCCTGGCATTAATACAAATTTTAGTGATTATTGTATTCGCAGGATTTTAGACGAGTTTTTATAATTTTGGCAATTTGGGCATGGTACGATCGGGCGTCTAGCGACAGTATCGTTACATTTGAGTAGAGAGAAAAAGGTACGTCACTGTGGGTAAGATATTGCCCTGATGAGACCGGGTGACAACCAAAGTGAGGACGAGTAATAAAAATAATAATAAAGGAATAAGGAGTAAAGATAAAGGAATGGAGGAGAATGATGGGAAGCGAAAGAGCAAGGCCGTGAAAGGAAGATAAATCTAGACCTACATCTACGCACAAAACACAGGCACGGTGCCAGAGAAATAGTGCATGTGAGATATATTTAGATTTATAATATGATATGGGCAGTATATATCGAATATACCCACATCATCGCCGGGATATATGCTGTTTCTGTTGCTTTCCGGATAATAAGTTGGCAAGTCGATTATTTGTCCGTCAGGACAGATGTGAACTTCCACAATCCTCGCGTGCACTGTCGCTGCCACTAGCAGTAAGGCGAGTAGAGACGCTGACGATGATGGCATGGTGATATTCAAAGCCAAGCTCTGGAAACAGTTTGACATCGAGAAATTGTAGTTTCACGACGCAGCTTTGATGCCCCAATTTGGTCGAAAATCATCGATACGATATTATAATTTCTACTTGAACTAAAATTAATCTATTTAATTTCTTATAGCATCGTTTGTTATTCTACTCCTGATCTTATATACGTTGTTATGCTGACCTAAATCTTAGCGATATAGTTCAGCTGCGACAAGCAAAATTACAGGAGTTGTAAAATGTCGACAACAAATGCATTAGTGCAAGCGGAATGAAAATAAATAACCATATTATAGTTACCAAATATTGTCTCCAGTATCTCTCCACTTCTCTCTCCCGTAAGCAGTATTGATGTGGTGGCTGCCAGGTCCGGATTGAAGACGTCACCTACCGCAGCTGGCTCTTATACGTACTCCGAAATCCGGGTAAAATCCCGGGGTAAAATCCCTGCGTTGGGCTCGCAGAGGCAACAGAAGGAGATCAGTCGACCGTGAAACAGATACCGCATAGATCTAGCTGCAAGTAAACCTATTATCATGCTATTATCCTACTATTTGTTGGTTCATGCGTGGTTCCGCGCACTGTCATTGGTCAACGACCAATCGTCGTCACCAACCAAATTTACCAGAAAATGTTTGAAAAAAGTCGACGCCGATGCTGCACGCGGATGTCACGTAGAAAGCAGGATGGAGTGAAGCAAAAAACAACAACTCTACGATGGGGCAGAAAGGAAACCACAGTGTCTGTATAGTCGTTCAGGCGATTGAATGACCGTTAATGTATGAAGTATGGTTTGTGGTTAATGGGAATT
>NW_014577442.1:64425-74674 GCF_000485595.1 Priapulus caudatus
CACGCACGCACGCACGCACGCACGCACGCACGCACGCACGGACAAATGTGCGTATATACACACACGCGCGCACGCACCTATGCACGCACGCACGGACGCACGCGCGCACGGACAAATGTGCGTACATACACGCATGCGCGCACGCACCTATGCACGCACGCACGGACGCACGCGCGCACGGACAAATGTGCGTACATACACGCACGCCCGCACGCACCTATGCACGCACGCACGGACGCACGCGCGCACGGACAAATGCGTACATACACGCACGCATGCACGCACGAACGCACGCGCGCGCACGAGGACAAAGGCGTGCACACACGCACGCACACACGCGCGCGCACGCGGACAAAGGCGTACACACACGCACGCACGCACGCACGCGCATACCTATGCACGCGCGCGCGCACACACACGTAGGCAGCCAGACATTAACGTTTGTGAGCACACACTATTCCAATAATCACACCTGTATGAATATGTGCTAGATATAACCGTAACACGGTCGCTCTGCGTGACCTCCATCACCAACACGCTTACCCTGTACGTGAGCATTCGCATCCAGTAACATGATGAAGCCTGGGATATCCCTCGATCGCGCCAGCATTCTCTCTGTCTCTCTCTCTCTCTCTCTCTCTCTCTCTCTCTCTCTCTTTCCCTCTCTCTCTCGCTCTCTCCCTCTCTCTCTCTCGCTCTCTCTCTCTATATATATATGTATATATATATATCGAAATGCTTTTCACTCGCGGGTATGTAGAAATAGATGCGTCTATGTATATATCCAGGGCCATCGCCAGGGATTGACTAATGTTGAAGCCCAGTCATGAAGGCGCGAAGCGCCGTAAAGGGGGAGAGTGTGTGAGTGGGTTTCCCGCTCCCCCTGGTGGGTGTCCGGGGGGGGCTCCCCCCAAAAATTTTTAAATGCTACGTGGAAAATGGTGTGCGCTGACGAGTTTTAAAATGAAATTTTAACATTTGAAATACAGTATAAAGTATATTGCAACTGCACTTGTAATTTATTTATTTTTAATCCGCAAATGATGTTGAAGCCCAAGCTTCCAGGACTGTGCCTGGCGACGTGCCTGATATCAGGAGTTAATGAAGACAAATGACAATGAATTTGTCTTCATTAACTCCTGCTGATATCTATATGTCGAAATGCTTCTCACTCGCCGAGAGCGCATCATCGAAATTTCGCACGCAGATTTACTTGCAAGCAGGGCCGCCCACAGGCAGGACGGAACCCAGCTCAAGCTAGGATAGGCTCTTACATGAACCCGCACCCGCCTGCGTGCGGGCCAGCGGTCATTTATCGGAAGCCGCAAATATAATATAAGAATATATAAATACAAACAATCAAATATAAGCTAGCGTAATTATTATTCTTTATTGTATTATTATTATTATTATATTTATTTATATTGCGCCTTTTTACATAAAAGGATCAAAAGCGCAGCACATCAATATCGCAAACGACTGAACAATAAAATGAAATGATATAATAAATGTGTGTATGTGAGATATATCGCTGCAACTGCGAAATTGTAATTGTCTGATCGCTATATTCCCGTAATTCAAGCTCGTTTAAATCGAGAATGCATATTGTATATATTTATTTCTGGAACTTATGTTTGTGTTGCCAAAACGAGAAACACGATAGAAGGTGCTGTACTCTTATTTTAGTCACAGCCAGGATCCATAAATATTTCTAATATTGCTATTATCAGGAGCTATTATCATGGGGATCGAGCGTAGCTCAGTCGGCGGTCCTGCAATCCTTCCGCGTTATTTCTGACTTTACAAGTAAGACGCATCTATAGACAAAATTTTGTCGAGCCCCCGAGGAGATACTTTGGGCACGCCACTGCCAATCTCGCCTGGCTTGCTTGCAAAGCACGCACACGGCATGTATAATGAATCTTCTAGAAGCGCTACTACAACGTCTGTGATCCAATGTATCACAACCAGTATATGAATATGTGACACAATGTGTACAAATGTCTCTATATCAGTCATTCATCACAGCATGACATGACCTCCGTTTACATTAACTAATCCGTATAGCAAGTAGCAACCGAGTAGTATAGCAAGCGCAACTGAGTACATGGGTTGGTGTACACACACGATCACTGAACGCCCCGACAGACCACGCAACTGGGTTTCACGATGTTACAGTGAGATCATTTACAATCTTACGTCTGTCAGAAAGTAGTGGTGACGTAGTCACAGGAGCACACAGCAACGAGTCTATAGCAAGCATATATATATATATATATATATATATATATATAGCAATATCAAATATCTGCGTGCTTGCTACGGTAAACACATCAAAAGCTACTCCGTTAAAATATCTTCAGGATTCTATCCGCGTAGTTGAGATAGTACCACTACTTTATTACCGAACTACTTTTATTGCCTGCAACTACTACCGTGAACATATGTATACGCTCACCGAGTATGCATGCATGTAGAGACACACACATACATATATGCTCATGCTACTACGTTCGTGCTGTGTGATTATACAGTCCATGTATATATGCTTGTAAATTAATTATCCGAATGGGCCGAAACGCTTGTGAATCAACAGAGGTAGTTCGATAGCGGTGTGCTTGCAGGCCGGTACGGCACGGCGCGAAAGAAAGGTGGGAGAGTTACTATACTCAGCCTGTTCTGCTTGCATCTATGACAAATACGACATACGCATATACGCTCTCCTGTGACAATATTTGTCATAGGAAGATTCTTCCTATGACAAATATTGTTGTACGGATTGTGCGCATCAGAATAGGAGTCTAGGAGCGCTATTGTGAACGCAAGCAGTGAATTTCAGCTGTAAAGCGGAACGATGTTGACTCGCCAATATTTGTCATAGGAAGAATCTTCCTAAGACAAATAGTGTCATAGGAGAGCGTATATGCATATGTCGTATTTGTCATAGATGCAAGCAGAACCTGTTGCCATAGTAACGGGTTACCAGTCAGTGCAGCGATGCTAAATAGTATGTAAATGTACGCACGAGGGTTTCACGGCAGGCGACGAACGCTGGCTGTACGCACGAGAAGAGATCTGATCTGATCACGTTCAAAGCCAACCGATGCCGTTCAAAGCCAGCCGACAGCAAGCGCACATGCATGCTAGTATATTTACAGAATCAAGAACTATATATCTCGACTACATACACGAAGTGCATTACCATCATCGTCGTCAGCATCGTCATCATCATCACCATCACCACCACCATCATCATCGTCATCATCATCATCATCATCCTATATAAGTTTTTTGTACAGAAAATCGAGGTCTGAAATTGTACATAAGATCGAGGTCACGTAAGGCTCTGTATAAAAATCATAGGCTGGAAGGAATCGCATATAAAAACAACGCGACATGTTTGACAAACACAGGCAACGACGATGTTGTTTCTATAGACACCGTACAACAGCGTGAGAAAAAAACATGAGGCGCCTACTATAGGCGCCTAGTAGGCCAGGAGTTTATTAATGATGCCTTCAGACACCGAACGCACTAACTCTGATGAAAGTGCATGTGCAACGGCAGCAGCGTGTTGTTTTCGCAAGTGTAGAAAGCTCTGGCTATGTGTTATGATAGCGATAATGGCTATTGCGCCCCTTATATCTCCAGCTAGAAGTTTGGGAAAGAGATTGAGGGAGGCTGCGTCTCTGCATCTAAAAATGCCTGCGTCAGTGATTACGTCACCGTAAATAGAAAAAATTAAAAAAACATTTCCGCTTTTTCACAAAATATATATAAGTAATTCTGTTCATTTTTATGGTTAAATTGCTGCATTATACTTCCTATTTTACTATATTGTTCGATGTGAACATACACCCGTGACTCATACATAGCCCATAGCAAGCAATTAATGTCAGGAACACTATTTCAAATCGTCCAGGTTTTTTGAATTTTTAACTAGTTGAGAAACAATCTTATCAGGTAAGAATTTGACGATACGTTTAGTCCCGTTAGTTCTTACTTTTAATGTAAAAAATGGCAACAAACATTTTACAAATTTTACCATAGAAAATTCGTGACGTAGTCAATTTAAGCGAAATACGTCTACTACATTCGCACATCAGTGCCACCGAATTAAGTGGGTTGTAATGAGTGTAAAGACCAGTTCATCCTGCACTGTTGATGAGATGAAAACAACGCATACTCAGATGGCTTGGGCATGTGTTCAGAATGCCGGACAACACCATCTCAAAAAAGGCACTACGCTGGACACCCCAAGGAAAACGAAACAGAGGACGGCCAAAGATCACCTGGCGCCGGACCGTCTAGGCGGAGGTGAAGGAAATTGGGCTCACCTGGGGCGCAGCAGAGATCCTGGCTAAAGACCGTACAGCACGGCAAAGTTCTGCTGTGGCCTAATTATGCTCCACTAGGAGTTAACAGAATAAGTAAGTAAGTAAGTAATGAGTGAGAAGCCAAGCTTGACTTCGCTAATTGCAGTCACATACGTGTGCGAGCTAATTAACGCAACTCTGTGAATCGTCTAATTAGTTCACTACGTGCTTTCAGTGTTATTCGTAAGCAATGATTTTGAAAGCATTGCAACCATTCCTTGGCGCATATGAGTAAATGTACACAATTTCGGTTAAATATGACTTTCGGATTTATGGGATGGCAGCCAGATGGGTGACATGCCACAGCAGTTATGTTGAGTGATGACGCCAATATTCAGAATCACTATTCGCAGAAGATAGCAGATTAGAACTAGTAAACATTACGCAGTCTTCACGAAAAACGTTTTGAATCACTTGCCATTCGGGCAAGTATTCTGTCAAATGTACATGCCCGAATGACATTCGTTAGTTGCCCATATATTTTGCAGGAATATTTTTGGAGTATCGAGTAAAGAAGTGTACACCAGACAACTTCTAGACGCCATTCGTTTCCGGTGTTAACATGTCATGATTTTAAATTAAAAAAACCTTTAGTTAATGGCCAGTTGTATTATAGTTTATAAGCTTTTAACGCAGGATCGGAACCCGTCGGGCAAGTGAGCTTGCAATGTTTACATGCCCGCCGAGATTTCTACACGTCTAACGATCGAAAATCGAAGATAGATTGCGGCGTGTCTACTCAAAGCTATGTCATTGCAGTACATGCCAAAACCAAAACCAAAGCAGTTACGAAAAAATCGTTACAAAATGTCGATAGTCAAACATGCCAATCGCTGATGAAAATTGCGAAAAGATCGACACACACGTGGACCGGTTAGAATGCAGATCAACATTATAGCTTTAATAGTTGTACGAGGCCAGAACAATCTATGCCACAACAGTATAGCTAGCCCATCTCAGTCTTACCCGACACACGGGTGTAGAGCATGCGAAGGCTTTATAATGTTTACAGCTTCTGATTTCTAAAAAAAAACCGATTCACAAAAACATGCTTTACGCTCGCGGTAAACCTGTCGTATTTGCGATTCACCCAAAAATCACGATTCTCGCCATAGCGATATTACAGTAAAGCAGCTGCAATGACTAGCGTAGCGACCAGGGGTAAATAATGGCTAATTTCTCATTATTCATCCCCGGTAGCGATCCATCTAACATGCACGCATGCGCACACAGCAGCAAGCTGAGTAAAGGCGATAAACCTCAAGTGAGTCACCGTCTCTCAAAAGCGCTGAGTAATTGCTGTCAAAAAGTAAATTCGCGCCATCAGCCAGCCCGCCGTGGCTGATAGTGATACTTAACTTCTATATAACACGACGGTGACGCAACACCCGACCGTTTCGTGGCACTCCATAAAGCCGGGTGGCTGGATGATAAAAATTTTGATATTCATAACCAGAGTCATTTAAACAGCTCATGAATTATTCACGAGGGTCTATCACGGCGTGAACGCCTAACCCATTCAGCTATGGAATCCGGCTCCCGGGTTGCAAGGTCACATAAAACTCGCGTAGCACTATCAATTACTTTGTGTACTTGTGTCCGAACTATCCACTCGGCATCTTTCTACTTACACCCAATCGCTTGATGACTTTGCAAGATTCTCTCGCTACATACATACGGGGTGTAGTATAAGTCGTATTGTAGCAAAACCATCTATTTATAATAATATTTATAAGCCTATTCCCACGCACGCGACGTGGTATATCCCTGTTCGCATTTCTAATCAGTCCCTGTGATACACATGATCGCGCAGGATGATTTTATTTGCGATACGATTTTTTTAAGGCGAGATGGAAGCTATAGTGACTAGGTGAGACTATAGTCTTGCATTTACAGTGCAATTTCTACAGCTTCATTCGTATCGTAGCACATTCGGAATACGGCAAATGATGTCCAAGGTAGCAAGCTTATCAGTGTGAACACTTAGTAGACGTCACACATTTACTCGAGGGATTTTAGTAGAAACGTTTCCTCCGTCATCAATGCGAGGTGTCATGACCAGTCGGCTGGCAATTAAATATGGATTACAAAGCTACCTATCTCAGAAGGTCGCAGTAGGCAACTACTAGAGGCGTAAATCGCGATAAACAACCGACATCGTCAAAGTACCAAAAAGCACATGTAACCGCCGAGTAAAAAACGCCTCCGCAGTCCAACTGTTTGTCAGGAGGAGAGACCAAACCCAGGCGGTGGCTTGATGGAAGCTGCGTTCGGCAATGCTTTCTTATCGGAAAAGAGTTTTTCGAAACCAGGCGGCGCCCTCGTAACTTTTGCAGCAGCGGCATCGCTATGGCGAACGCTTCCCGTGTCGTTACGTAAAATCTCTGCGGCAGCTGCGGCTCTCGGCTCCCTAGAGTTTTTGGTTTGACTAGCTTTCTTTGGCTCCTCCTCATGATGATGATCTAGATGCTTCCTCTCGGAACTCTGACCCGACCTCTTAGCTCCTCCTCGTCCTCGACCCCTGCGAGTGTGCTCGTCGCCGCGCCTCTCTTTGGAAAGACCGCTCGACGAATCACTCGCTCTCGCGCGTTCGCCACCCGCCACGGATACCTGCTCTCTGTGACGTCGTGCAGCGGTGGCGCCATCGTGCCGTGCAGATGTGGCGCCATCGTGTCGTGCAGCGGTGGCGCCATCGTGTCGTGCAGCGGTGGCGCCATCGTGTACAGGCCGGTGACAATCAGCACTGTGAGTATTTCTATCATCAGCGTGCGTGTGGCTAAGCTCGTTAACATTCTCCCTGCGTCGTTCGTCGCGTCTTCTGTCTGATCCGTCACGACTGGACACGCCAGCACTTCGCCTGCCCTCCGCGACATTTCTCGCCGGAGTATTGCGCGCGGCGCTACCGACGGACGCTGCCGCTTTCGCGCTCCCGCCACGATTTCCCGTCGAGCGGTCTTCTATCCGTGGCTTCTCGGCATATCCATCTTGATGCCCAGGAGGCTCATGTTGGTTCCTCCCTGTTGCGTCACGATCACTTGGATAGTTGGTGGTTCTGTCCGTGTCCCCAGGTCTGCGCTCGCCGCACCGGTGACGACGCGATTTCTCGCCATGTCCGCCTCTCGCCTTCCACGCCGCACTGTAGTCAGAGTTCACATGTCGATTGCCACCGTATTCGCCCGATTTATCGTCTCTATTCCCTCGGTTTCTACCGCCGGCTCTGTCTCTGCCTCTGAAGCGGCCGCTCCTAGATCGTTGGCTGCTAGACGGGTGGTGCTGCGTTGTGCGGCGACTATTAAAGACGCCTTTCTGCTGGACAGACGCGACGGGTGGATGACTGTAGTCTGCACTGTTTGCATGTTCAGCCGCAGGAGGCAATACCTGAAAAAATAGTTGGTAATGCTAGTGAATATGATAGTAACTGAATGTGAATGTGATAGCGATAAAGCTGCAATAGCAAAATCACAACAACTGATATTTTCTACAACACTGGGCATGTGGTATGGGAGTAAAAACCATGATTAACATGAAGCGAGAACAGTTTAATATCTAAAAAACAATTTCATTAATTCAAAAAAAGAACTTTATGTCTCTACCCAGTTGGGATCCAGCAAGAACTTGTTTCGCTCCTCTTCTACATTAATGATAGCTCCCCTCTTCTTCTGCTGCTGAAATAGTGCTGCCATCTGCTGCTGCAATTCAACAACTTCAGGACTTGGCTCAAATGAGACCTTCTCAAGACTGCTAACAGGTGGCGGAGCAGATTTGAGCAGAGGGAGATTGAAGGTTATCTCTACGCGACATACTGGGCAAAGCACCTGGAAAATAAATTTTTTCCATGTTAGCCCATTCTTAGATATCAATGATGAATCATGATGAGACACTTCATGTAGATAATGTATCAATTCATAGAATAAGGTTGCTCGAAATGTTTGTGAGTAAATATACATCCACACATAGACCTATTAAAAACCATAGCGCAATATAATGTTAATGAAATAGCACCCTCCAATAAACTATTGCCAAAAGGTTCTGTTACAATTTTATAGGAGTAGTACAATTACTGCTATCACTTGATAAATCATAACAGCTATCCTTGAATAAAGTGGAACTCGGTTGTCTCACTCACACAGGGTTTCGTACTCTCAGCTAAGGCAGTTGCAGTTGACTTTTCCCGCTGAGCAATCTTCTGCTCTGCTAGGCTGTGCTCCACATACCTACAATAAACAATGGCTGTATAAGCCATCAGAGAGCAACTGCTATCACCGGAAAACCTCACGAGATTAAAAAGTGATAAACATAAATATACCAGTGATCTTATAGATTTCATGTAAGTCTCTGATGTCTTACTATTAAACAGACTTGCTATTCTACTGCTTTGTGATCTTACATGCAAATGCACCCACTATGTGGCATGGCACCACCATTCTCACCACCCTCAATTTCAGCTCATATTGTCGCTATTCGATACCCGTTTCTACCATTTCGCGTATTGCCAGCCAAGTACAAAACCAGTTATCCACAGGTTCATAGGTTACATACGGGTACTTATGAAGAACTGTGAAAGATGACATGCATCTAAACAGGGGAATTGCTCTGACCTGTGATTGGAGGATAAAAATAGAATTCGTGACGTTTTATTTCACCGACCATAGCCGCACCTTGAGCCGCACGTATATTAGCCTATGAGCGATACCGCGCGAGCATAATTGCTTATTAATTAGACTAATCGTGCCTCAAGAAACTCAAAATTTACAGAGATTATAGCTAAGACATGTATCTATAATAGCTAGAAGTTATAGAAATGGTAACTCAAATCGTTCGCACCATATGATAGTTAGTACACTTTCCTAGCTCAGCGAATGCAGCGGAGTATGAAAAATGAAAATGAAACGTCACGAATTCTATTTTTATCCTCCAAAAATGGAAAAGTGGGCGGGGTCTATTTTTATCCTCCAATCACAGGTCGGAGCAATTCCTCTGTTTAGATGCATGTGAAAGGTGGTCACCTTCCCAGGCAGTACTGATGGAAGTGGTGATAGCATTCAGTTTTTGTGAAGACATCAGCCTCTTCAAAAAGCTCCAGGCAGATGGAACATTCCCCGTGCGGAATGTTCTGGTCTGTCAGATCATCTTTCACATACTACCAAAAACGTAAAGAAAAAGATGTACACTGGATATGAGTATAAAAACAGTAATGGCATCTTTGCAATTCAACGACTAATCTAAGAAAATTTTCTCATGAAATACCTAACCACGCAAGTTAAAACTATCAATGTTGTAATAACTATAGCAGTTGATGATCCTACCTCAATGATCTCATATAGCATTGGCACACCAATACGTGCTGTAGCCAATGCTGCGATGTCAATCTCCAGCCTAGTGAATAAATTAGTGTGTTAGTCATCCCACGAAACATCATGGCTTCATCTAATATATATTTGAGTTCGTATGTATGTATGTATCTATGTATCTATGTATCTTCCCTATAGGCGGCCAAACCGCCCAAGCGATCTGGATGCAATTTTCACAGGGCCATCTCTTATACCCCGGGCGTGTTCGTAGCTGAAAAAAACCTGTCAAACCGTCAAACTCGCCGAAAAATCCGTGAAAAACCCCTCAATTCCGCAATCTTCACACAATGTCAGCACAGCCTATGGCTATTGATTTTCTTGCCCTCACCTCATGATCTCATCAGCTGCTGGTATTGTGAAACCGAAACGGAAATCGAAACTAAAACAGAGCATAACCACGGCCAGTTCAGAGGTACTACTCACTCTCAGTTCAGAGTTTCGGTTCAGATGCTACGATCTCAGAATGCATTGTACCATTCCAAAGCTATGCATTTTCTGATTCAATACAAAAATTTCTTAATT
>NW_014577442.1:75119-86784 GCF_000485595.1 Priapulus caudatus
CAGTTTCTCCACATGCTTATTATCTTATTAGCCCGCTTTTTAAATATTGATATTGGGTGCAATGTCATTGTCCATGTTTACCCAATGTTCCTACTGTGTCCCATTATTAGTATAGTAGTATGAATTAGTAGCACGATTTTACCCAGCGCAGCGGGTACCCGCAGCTAGTGTTATATATATATGTAGGGTATAGATATCAAGAGAAGATAACCATTCCACAATTTAAGCAAAAAATCTTATATTATATGCAAATGAAACATGAGTTGATATTGTGTCGATTTTGTCTATACGACATTCCTAGGCTGAGATCTTGACTTGCATTCATCGTTATTTGGGTGTTAGGATAGAGTGCAAATCAGGTTTAACTCATCAATTTTGTACTGAAACTTTACATTTACAATAGAATAATTTTCAGTGTAATTAAAATGGTTTGGCTGTACACTCAAAATCCTTCATGAAGCAAACTTAAATAAAAACTTATATACCTTTTTAAGACATCCTCAGCAAGACCTCTTGGTGACTGTAACCTTACTTCTGCTGGCACATCAGGATACTATGACAGATGAACATGCAGTTAAAAGAAAATTTAAAAACTACAATAAACGAAAAAAGTTATGGGAGGTCCAGGCATGGGCAAGAGATAAAATATTCGTAGAGGGGCTTTGTGGAAGTTACCCTTAACAATATTGGTTCCAAATACAAATGTCAAAAGTGCTAAGTGGCAGCAGGGGTTTGCCCCCACAGAAAACTTGCTCAATTTAGAATGCCAAATATGGCATTTTCAAGGGTTTCTCTGGATAACCGATGGCTAACCCTTGCCTATGATGTACTTAGTAAGTTTCGAGAAACTACAGCAACATATTTTTTACAGTGTAATTTTTAACCCTTAGAAGATACAGAAATAGCAGGAACTTTTACTTTGAATTTACTTTTAACATAAACATATTGTAATGTTACAAAACTGCAGTTCTATTATGTAACATAGAGATACACTATACGCCTTCGACCATCATTCCCCATCAACAACCCCCCTCCAATTAATACAATAGTTAAATAGGTATATGGCTCCTTCAATTCATACCTGTTGTGGTAGTTCAATAACCAGCATGACTGTGACGTATTGCAAGTCCACATTATCTGCTGTAGCGGGGTGCAGTTGAATCCTTACTCGTTTTGGTCGGCCACTGGATAAAATTGATTGCTGACTTTATATTGCTATTCACAAATCAAACCAGTTAGCAGTTAGAATGTCGTTGCATTGACATATATAGGTTCATATAACATTCCACCTCGCAAAATTACTATATATACTAATCTGTCTGGATCTGTTGTTAAAATAGTAGGTGATCTATTACTGATCCTGAGGCAAAAACTGGTTGGGACTGATTAGTACTGATATCAAATCAGACAGCATATGATTACACTTATCTAGCATTATGCAACTGGTCATTCATCTGAAAACGCACAGCTTGATGAGAATAGTTTAATTACTCAGCTTCTGGATGCTAGTTTGACTGATTTAATTCAGTAGCGCAAAGCAGTTTGCAGCTACAACAGTGTTCAAATACACTGTACAATGTCACCTCCCCACCCTTAGCTCTAGTACTATAGCCCACATACAGTTGCTGCAGGGCTATAGAACATTCTATTACGAATGCTAGGGACCTATTTATTCATGGTTACTCGCGGCTATAAAACGTCTGTGGTAGGCAATTAATGCCTCTTATCCGAAGTGAATATTTCTCAAGTTATATCAGCTACTAAAATTTAACTTCTAACTCGTTGAAATGGTCTGCTTGCGGTATTTCTTGTAAACGAACATTATTTACGAACTTCAAACGACCATTTTTGGTGGTGCTGCAGCAGCACCAGTCAGCAATTAAGTTGGTCCCTAGCATTCGTAATAGAATGTTCTATAGCCCTGCGGCAACTGTACGTGGGCTATAGTACTAGAGCTACATGCACCACCCTAACCTTTCATCAGTGTTAACCTCTAGCTCGTGTATGTATATTGCTTGAAGGGTCTCAACTTCATCAAGGACACTATGATGCAAAGAAAGCAAGTATGTATTTTAAACACGCACGAATATATAAATTACAATCCATGCATGTAGTCAAACATCCGACTCCATCAATGACTTTACTACTAGTCTAGAGTTAGAATTTGACAATAATAATATACGATTTTGCAATGTAAATTGTAATAACTTCAAACTTGATCAATTATTTATTCAGTTCATCAACATCATTCTACCTACTAAGTTATAAACGAAACGTTTTTGCTAATATAATTCATGTAATTTAAAAGCACTAATGGGATCATGCACCTAGTTTTAAGTACCTATCTTCAACATTTACTGAAGGAACACGTAACCTGTAAGCTGCCATATTGGTTGTTAGGAAAATCTGGAATATATTGCGCAACGGTATTTATCATTTCATGCACTATTCTATACACTAGAAAATAATATATACTACCGAATATATTACATTATGAGCTTTATAAATAACAGAACAACATCAGGGACATTAGGAATTACAAAATTAAATGGCAAAAATTAAACGTAAAACAATTTTCCCACAGTAGGATTCGAACCTATATAGATCTGTGTTCCCGCCTCCATAGCCGTATAAAGAGAGCTTATCTATATTATTATGAATAATTATTATATTATTCACTCCTGACATTATAGATAACTCTCTATATACGGCTCTGCTGGCTGCATGTATACGCAGCGGGGACCTTACATGCAAGATCCTCCTTCGATTTATATAGGTTTTATATTAGGTTTTGTTATATAGGTTTTGTTATATTAGATGTCTACTGATGGAATTTTATCATATAAATCTATGATAAGATAACCCCTCGATCTTCATTTTAAATGCATAATCTTTGCAAAATATGATTCTTTTCGGGAGATATTGCGCATGCGCGCGCACTATTTCAGGCGTGCAGTACCGTCTGAAGAAAACTTCAAAACATTGCTGGCTGAGGGACAAAGGGGGTGGAGGACTGAGGAAAGGCGGCAGGGAGGATAGCGGGGGGCGGTAGAAAAAGAGCGAGGCTGGGCCAGGGACAGGGGAGGCAAGGGGAAGGACGCGAGAGCATCAAGTAGGTGTTTTGTACCCTACAGCTAGGCTAGGGCGCTCTCCTAATTACAAACACAGGTCTACTGATACAAATTTATTAGTGAAATCTATGCTGAGATACCCCCTTACCATATTAAATGCATATTCATCACAAAATATAACTCCTCTGGTGAGATATTGGGCATGCGCTAACACACTAACGTAGCCAGATTGTGTACTGGCTGGTATACGCAGCAGGGACCTTACATGCAATGTATTCCTCCTATTTCTTAAGTGATGTCTACTGATGGAATGTTATCATATAAATCTATGCTAGGATAACTCCTCTTCATTTTAAATGCATAATCTTTGCTAAATATGATTCTGCTCGGGAGATATTGCGCATGCGCGCGCACCGTTTCAGGCGGGCAGTACCGTCTGAAGAAAACTTCAAAATATTGTTTGCTGAGTGAGAAAGGGGGTGGGAGACTGAGGAAAGGCGGCAGGGAAGATATCTGGGGCGGTAGAAGAAGAGCGAGGCTGGGCCAGGGACAGAGGAGGCAAGGGGAAGGACGCGAGGGCATCAAGTAGGTGTTTGGTACCCTACAGCTAGGCTAGGGCGCTCTCCTAATTATAAACACAGGTATACTGATACAAATTTATTAGTGAAATCTATGCTGAGATACCCCCTTACCATATTAAATGCATATTCATCACAAAATATAATTTCTCTGGTGAGATATTGCGCATGTGCTAGCACACTAACGTAGCCAGATTGTGTACTGGCTGGCAGCCTCTACTGACTTGGCCATTTCGTACAGAGAAAAAATTCACTTGCAAGATGACCGCGTGCGCGGACACGCGCGGAACGCACGCATGCACGCATACGCGGCTCTCATTCCATGTTTAAACAGACTGAACCTTGTTTCTGCGATCATGTTTGGACACGTGCGAGCATGTGACGTTTTTCGTAACGTACGTTTCCTTCGTGCGTAACATCAAGATAGGATCATACTGCTCATAGGGTCTATGTCCCCCAGAGTACTGCCGTAACGTACCCTGGGTACGGTCCGGTATACCGGAATGTACCCTGGTAACTATCTGATATGGTTAGGGTTAGGGTTAGGGTTAGGGTTAGGATTAGGGTTAGGGTTAGGGTTAGGGTTAGGGAGTAGGCGTAGGCGACTCCCTAGACTCGTTTAGTGGAGTAGGCGAGTACGGTCCGGCATTTAGATAAGGCTCCAGGCGTACGTTTCCGGCAGTACCCTATGGCGGACATAGACCCCTCAGCGATAAATTCTTGTTAAGTGCTTATGTTCTCTCACGTTATACTATATATCTGCAACCGGGATACCCGGCGTTTTGCCGGGGAAATCAGTGGGCGGTGTACTCAGCTGGTGACCGCGCCTTGGTGCAAAGGAAAATACCCCCAAAATCTAACTACTCTATCTATCCATCACTCCATCCATGCATCACATCCATCCATCCGCATTCATTGCCATGCATCCACAATCCCATCGCGCCGCATCCCATCCCATTTCCCATCCCATCCATCCCATCTCATCACATGTCCAGCCTGCATCCCATGCCAATGCATGCCACTCCTGATGCCATCCATCCATCCCCTCCATCATCCCATCCCATCCCATCCATGCATCCGCACCGCCTCCCATTCCCATCCCATACCTCCCATGCCTTTCCCCGCCTCCCATTGCCCATTCCATGCCATCCCATCGGCCATCCATCACCATCCCATCTCAAACAGTGAAAATAATAAGAAATAAAAAGATAAAACATTAAAATAAAAATAATTAAATAAACTAAAAAGAACAGTGTTATTTTATGTGGAATTAGTGTCATTAAAGTGTCAAAATTTTTTTAGAGCATAAGTTTAAGATCTTTTCCTCAAACCGCGAATCAGGTGTAGCAGACGGATGGTGCTTACTGATGAGCCCACCTGCGCTATTACGTTTAATACACCATGGATTCAGACTGATAGTGCATTCGTGTGTATGGATCGCGTTGAGTTGCCGTTCGTGCTTATTGGATTTCAAGTGGAATTGCTTTTTTTGTCTTATATGAGATATGTGTTTTTGGATGATCTATGTGTATGTTACATAGTGTTCATAGTTTCTGACGCTCGCAGGATGCATTCGCTGCAATACATCGTCGTGCACCATAAGGGTGACACTGAGTGTAGTAGCGCCATGGTGCAGCTTGAATCTCTGGACATAGTGACATAATGTCATATATATTCTGTTTTAGTGTCTGTAGAATCCGTGTGCGGATTACTCACTGCTCGTAGTGCATAGTGGCTCTAGTGTGCTAGTGCATAGTGCCATACGCAGAGTTGATAGTGCGAGTGATGGTGCATTGGTGCATGGTGCATGGTGCATGTGCATAGTGCATAGTGCCATACTGCATACTGCATAGCGTGCATGTCATTGTGCATGGTGATAGTGATATTGCATCGTTGACTAGCGCATAGTGCATTAGTGCATATTGATATTATTGGTGCATGTGCATAGTGCATGGTGCAGGTGATGGTGCATGGTGCATAGTGCATTAGTGCCTGTGCTGGTGATAGGCATAGTGCCTAGGTGTTAGTGCATACACTGTAGTGCTGGGCAGAGGTGCTCAGTGATAGTGGCATACGTTGAGTTAGCGGCTGGTCTGCATAGTGCTTAGTGCATGTGTATGCAGATGCATAGCTGATAGTGCATGATGCTACACTGCTAGTGATAGTGATTGTGCATAGTGCACAGCTGCATAGTGCATACGTGCATGGTGCATAGTGGCATATGCCAGTAACTGCATAGTGCATGTAGATGCATAGTGCATTCGTGATGTGCCATAGTGCATTACATTGTAGTAGATGTGGATATGCTAATGCATAGTGATAGTGACATGTGCACCACTGATAGTGCATGTGCAGCAGTGAAGTGCATAGTGCATAGCCAGAGTGATAGTGATGTGCATGGGGCATGGTGCAGGGTGTAGTGCATGTGCCTTAGTTGATAGTGCACTAGTGAGAGTGCATGGCATAGTGCATAGTGAGGGATAGGGCATAGTGCATAGTGTAGGTGCTAACGTCATAGTGATAGGCTTAGTGCATTAGTGCATATGTGCATAGTGCATAGTGCATTGGTGCATAGGTTGCTTAGTGATGGCAAGTGTATTGTGCATTCCCCATGATCGTGCATAGATACTACCTGTAGTGCATGATTGCAGAGTGTAGTGCTAGTGCCTAGGGATAGCGCATGTGCTTGAGTGCGCAATATGCATGTTGGCATTACTCTCTGAACACAACTATGCATTAGCTCGGGCCATGGTGGTAGTGAACACTGTAGTGCATAGTGCAGAGTGGCAATAGTTCTAGTGCATGAGTGCAATGGTCATGTGCATAGTGCATGGTGCATGGTGCATGGTGCCTGTTAACGAAGCTTGTGCATAGTGCTAAAGGGTGATAGTACTGCTCATGGGATGGCTATGGATATCTGATCAGCTGATCAGCTGCACGTAGTGATGGTTGCACTTGATGATACGACTGTCTATCAGCTAAGAAGTCATGCTGCACCGTCACCGCGCCTTCACAAGGGAACTCGCGTGAATTAAGGCCTTGTGCTATGATCGCCTATACGCGCATATCGCACAGTGCTAGTGGTGTGATGCAGATATTGATGTGATATTGTATTAGTTTCGTACAACCCTGAAGATGCTCATGCTATAGTGATTACTGGGTACGGATAGTGCCTAGTGCACTTGTGCCATAGTGATGTGTAGTGTCATACTGATAGTGCATAGTGGGGAGTGCGTAGGCATCTGCATTAGTGGAATGGTGATAGTGCATTGTGTATTTATATCTAGCATAAGAAGATGATTGTACGGTGTGCCATTACAGCGGTGCGAGTGCTTAACTGATTACATGTCGATTATTGGCATGTGCTATGCGCATAGAGCATCTGCTGCCATTAGCGCCTAGTCCCTCGAGTAGCTCGGCATGAATGCACGAGTACACATGATGCTGAACTTGGGTGGCTATGTGCAACACTGTGTTGGCATGTGTAAATGTGTTGGTCATAGGTGTTAGTGCCCAAATGTCGCAGTAGTGCGCGTGGCTCTACAGATTGATAGCGTCAAATGTGTGATTGTGCATGTGAGGGACAGAATAGTTGTGTGGTGATGATTGCAGTACATTTGTACTCTTAGACAATCTGTGTGTCATAGCTTGACATAGCGCATAGGTGCCAAGTGAATGTCATAATGCATAGGTGAGATTGATGCTGATAGTCTACCTTGAGGCAGTAGGTTGTATGAGCAACGTGGCCAGTGTGCTAGTCAGTTTCGTTAGCATTTAGTCTGACTAGTAGCTAGTGCATGTGGTGTGCTATTGGGTTGCCCCATGGATGGCAGGTAGTTGTCACTGTGTACTCGGTGAATACTAGTCGCCTCCACTTGTGTGCGGTGGTGATCAGTTCGCTCGCGGAGGTTGTACCGATAAGGTTAGCATCTGCGTGCATAGTGGGTTAGACTATGTGCTAGCTGTATATATGTGGGTTTATTAGATTTAAGTGGTATCAGTGGCGAGTTTTATGGCAGTTTGATGCATGGATAATACACTGTAGTGCGATAGTGCGAGTGGTGCATATATGTTGAGGCATAGGTGGATTGTAGATAGTTTCACCCTACATAGTGCATGTGGGTATCATGAGGGTTAGGTGGCATATGGTGATGGGCTCGCATATAGTGGAGTACTTAGGATTTGATTAGGTGGGTGAAGTGTCATTGGCGTAGTGCGAATCGCTTCCGTCTAGCTTATGTAGTTGAGTACCCTGTTGGTGCAAGTTAGCTGATAGATGGCATCGATGGCCGGTTAGCTCACGCCATCTGCTGCATAGTGATATGTTGCAGAGATCCAGTGAGTTATTGTCCATAGTGCGAATTTACCATGCATAGGTGCGATAAGTGCATTTACGGCGTGTCCAGGTGTATATGGTGCGTGGTAGCCCGATTTGTCGCCACGGGTTGGTGCCCAATAGCGTTTCCTCGGTCTTGCAGTTTGCCCTTGCATGGCAGTCAGTAGTGCCTATCACAGCTAGTAGACCGACGTACATATAGATATAACTGGTACGCTAGGGAGTATTGTGGTGTGTGATGGCCATTTAGTGAATAGTGCATGGTGCATGGGTGATGGTGATTGGTGCATAGTTGATAGTGCTAGTGCAATCTAGTGGTGTGTGTATCTAGAGTAGAGTCGAGAGGGTGCATAATGTTCCTATAGTCTGAATAGTGCTGAGGCTGTAGTTGTGCATGGATGCCATGGTGTGGTATTATAACCACTGATGCGTTTCGCCATAGGCCCCTCCTACGTGGCTCAGCGTGCGTGAATAGATAAGCTAGTGGCATAGGTGATAGATGATAGTGCATTAGTGCTAGTGCATGGTCCATGACCGGTAGCACCATACCTTGACATCGCCTGCCATGGTGTGAGTTGATCTTGCAGACCGTGTTGCGACTTGGCAGTAGTTTGACCTCGAGAGTGCTGGCTGCCTATTTAGTCGTCGTGGCCTTCGTGTGCTTTAGTGCATATGGAAGTTCATGATTATAATCTAGAATTAGTACGATAGATGAACTATCTGGCGATGAATGTCTATGTGAGTTGCAACTACTTGATACGTCTATAGATCTGTGGGACATAAGTGACATATGATGATGTTTCTTACAGTGACCACTTTACTCGTGACATGGTGTAGTAGGTGGTGACGACGCTTAGTCTATAGATTTCGGGGGTTATAGTGGGACCTACCACTGTAGTTGAATATAGATCCTCCACTAAGTGGAATAGAATCGCCTCGTGCTAATTTATAGCATTGCTGCAATTACTGGACACTGCTTAGCGGCATAGTGACAATACGCGTGCAATAGATGCATTCGTGCAATGGTCTTTGTACCTCTGATATGCATAGGTGATAGTGCTATCATGTGTGCGTGAGATTCCGTGGGTGCCTTGATGCGTCGCTGTTTGATTCTCTAGATTGTGCGAATAATAGTGTCTAACTTTTCTGAGTGTAATAGTTGACTTGAGAGCACTACCTGTAGTTTGTGCGTAGCTGGCAGAGTGCATAGTGCAGTAGGTTAGTCCATGGCTTTAGTGACGCCAATGTGGCATAGATGCAGTCATAGTTGTCATTAAGATGATAGTTTCGTGCATGGCGTGAGACATTTGGTGGACATAGTGATTTTGGGCATTCGATTGCACCCATGTTGTTATTTAGGTTGCAGTTAGGTTGGGATATGATGCAATAGTTACTATTGACGTATGTATTTTGAGATCTCGACGGACAAATATCGGCTCGTGATTTATTAGACTGACTCTTGCAATATTACTGTTCGTAACGTTAGGCTAGCGAAAACATACTTTGGCGAATGACATACAATAGGGAAGGTAGTTCTTGGTATAGACTGAATTAATAAAAAACTATGTCCGTGCGAGTTTAATTTTGGTTTTCAAAACATGCTTTGTATTTACAGGAGAATGTCGAAATCGTATGTAATTTCGCGTTAGATTGCTATACAGCGCCTATACCTGCTGCCGATATTCGCGCTCGTATCGGGGGATCGCAAGAACCACGGTGTTGCGATCAATTTCGTATTGCTGTGCTGAGGTTATTTGCCCTTTACGCTATACTTTTCACTCGTATAGTTTTTCTATCCGCGAATTAACTCCCCAAATTCGCACTTTACACTCCAGCGGTACAGGGGACTGCTCCAAATATTTGCATACTGAATTTTTACGTATAAGCATCAATGATCGAAGGCGGAATTTGACCTCCGTGTGCACAGCTGGGCCAGTGTTCGGAAATATCGTAGTGTTTGCTGTCGGCTCACCTTGGGAGAAATATAAACCCCCTTGGATCAGCGCGAGAGAAGCCTCCTCTTAGTTGAGAAACAGTGATATCAACGCCTAAATAGATGAGTGAGAACACAATAGCATGGATTAGCTATTCAGGTGCATTTTTGGATCTCATCAAGTTTGCTTCGTTAAACGATTTTACTTGAATAGGTGATTTCACTCTGTCATTATTCCGCTTGGCAGTGCCGCACCCGTCTTTACGGGAATTTGTCAGACATGTCACAACTCTAGTCGTGCGCGGCGGCTGCACTGGCGGCTGTTGTTTGCGCTCGCGCTGCGCGGCCTTGTACATGCTTGTATGCGTGCACAGCACCACGCACCGCGCCGTCGACATGATGTGTAGTGGGTACGTGACGCGGTGCCCACTGCCCACTTTTTCGAGTAATATGATAGACTCTCACGGTTATGGGAATGGTGTTCTTCACGCTTGACGAGGTTGAATACCGACCCATGCGTCCAATGACTCTACGGTTAACCCTACCATACGTCTCGAGGCATGCTCATATTGGTTTGTGGAGCTGTGTCGATTTATTATAAATCTGAGGCGTCGCACCATAACCAAGCTGCCGATTCTTTCTTCCAAACTGTTTAGTGAGCCGTGAACTTAGCTACTAACAGGGTCAACAACATGCCGAGTGTATCTTCTCAATCTCACCATGGCAGAGTCGGCACTGGCAGCAGGTATACCACAACCGCATGTTGAGTAAGACAACCTCTGCGCCTGTTGTGCGTGTGTGAGAGCCAGCTGCTATCGCCAGCGGAACCGTGCTTAATGTATAGTTTCCGTCAGCCGCAGAATTTCTGTGTGGTTGTATACTGTAGTTCGGCGCAGGCGAGCGCGCGGCCGAATCTGGAGGCCGGAATAGTGAGTCTACACGTAGGAGACGAAGGAAATCCGGTAGTTGTATCCCGGAGTCTAATTTGCTAACGGACTTCGAATGCTAACGCTCGGACTGCTCGCCGCAGCAAGTACTTAGTTATGTTGCTCGACATATTTTGTGAACGTTCTATGGCTTGCGGTTTTGTTGGGCCAATCTGACGCTTATATACGACCCGGAAATGTATCCGGGTGGGCTGGCTACCGTGTATCCACCGCTATGCGGTCCTATAATGCGGGAAATTCGAGCATCTTTTTTTCGTGCGCTCATACCGGATACAGCGCCCGATGAGGTAATTTCCTCTCTGCGCTGCGGTTGACTGTGCTGAGAGGAAACTTCCGTGCAGAGTACTACTCGTCACCGTGTGTTTGGTGTCTGTTGCGGTTCTTTGCGTGCTGTGCGTGCCGTCGCTCGCGTGACGGCGCCCGAGGTATGTCTGATGTCGAAATTACGCATATGTCTCGGGCGAATGTGACCAAATCGTTCACCGCTTACCACGCACGTAGCGGAACTAACACAACCTGGAATGACATGTAGATGCATTTGCTAGTGTTCCAGTGTAGCGGTATGCGCTGGGTTAACCCGGCGTAGGAGCATATATAGTGCTATAGTCAGGTCAGCTCGCCATACACTAATAACAAACAGCGTTGCGAATCTATTTGCTTACAACTAGCTGTACAGGAGCTCATAATATACTATATACGCTATATCGTATCGCGTATATATATATGTATCTCTGTACAGCTAGGTCTGTCTATGTGTTTGCGTACTCTGGTGCGGCGTCCGGTAGGCGAAATTATTTTTG
>NW_014577442.1:86809-93847 GCF_000485595.1 Priapulus caudatus
CGGTCCGGTATACCGGAACGTACCCTGGGTACGGTCCGGTATACCGGAACGTACCCTGGTAACTATCTAGCTGATATGGTTAGGGTTAATGTTAGGGTTAGGGTTAGGGTTAGAGTTAGGGTATGGGTTAGGGTTGGGGCTAGGGTTAGGGAATAGGGAGTAGGCGTAGGCGACTCCCTAGACTCGTTAGTGGAGTAGCCGAGGTACGCTCCGGCATATTAGATAGTAGTATTTAGTACCAGGGTACGTTCCGGTATGACGGACCGTACCCAGGGTACGTTCCGGCAGTACCCTGGGGGACATAGACCCTATCAGCCTAAGGCAACGCAGGTTGTGTGGATGGCATGGGTGTCGAATGAGGATTTATTAATGACTATATGGTGATTAACCAGCTCCCTTGCCCCCCACCCACCCGAAGGCTACGATACCGACACATATCGCCACCTGGTGGCTGATTCAGACTGTATTGGTGTTACCAGAGCGCCTCTCTATGGCTTTCTGTGTTAGAACTCGACATTATAATCAATAAGAGAGACATCGAGATTTATTCTTAACGTCAAGATATATCTCAAACTGCTATGAATGTACGCTCTCTATCTCGGAAGCATAATCTAAACTAAACACTATGTTAATTCGCAAATACTGGACATGCGAGAACACGGATCATCCGCGATGCTACATGTCAGTTTGGCGGGTCGAGTCTGATTCGAATAGATATCTTTCATGATAAATGACTAGTGGGTACATGCTTTCGCAATCAGAAGAAAAATTTCGAGAAATTACTATTCATTTCATTTTATGAATGCTTGACATTAATTGCATATATCTCGACGGACACATATCGCTATTTATTAGCTGATTTCAATATTACTAGTCGTACGTTAGCTAGGAAAACATACTTGGGAAATACATACATAGGAAAGTTCTTGTATAACTGAAATAATAAAAACTTGTCGGTTGCGAGTTTAATTTTGGTTTTCAAACATGCTTATAATAATACAGGAATGTCGAAATCGTATGTAATTTCGGCGTTCATTGCATACAGGCCATATACCATGCTGCCGATATTCGCGCTCGTATGGGGGGATCGAACCACGTGCGAAATTTCGTATTGTGTGTGAGGTTATTGCTTTAGTATATTTCACTGGTATAGTTTCTATCTCAATAAACCCCCAAATTCGCACTTTACACTCCAGGGTAAGGACTGCCAAATATTTGCATACTGAATTTTTACGTATAAAATCAATGATCGACGGAGAAATTGACCTCCTGTGCACAGCTGGCAGTGTTGAAATATCTGGCTGTCGGCTTGGAAAATAAAAGCCCCCTTTGATCAGCGCAGAAAACCTCTCTTAGTTTGAGAAACAGTGATATCAACGCTAAATAGATGTGAACAAATAGCATGAGATTAGCTATTCAGTGCATTTTTATCTCACAAGTTTGCTTCTTAAACGATTTTACTGATAGGGATTTCCTTGTCATTATTCGCTTGAGTGACGCACCCGTCTTTTACGGAATTTAGTCATACAGTCCACAACTCTAGTGTGCGTCGGCTGATGGGCGGCTTGTTTGCGCTCGCGCGCGCGTGTACATGCTTGTGCGTGCACGCACGCGCGCGCGCGTGTGTGTGTGTGTACGCGTGCCCCTGCCACTTTGAGTATGTAGACTATCAGGTATGGAATGGCTTGTTGACGAGGTTAATACCGACACCACTGCGTCCAAGGGTTAACCTACACATACGTCTCGAGCATGCTCATATTGGTTTGTGGAGCTGTGTCGATTTATTATAATCTGAGCGTCGCACAATAACAGCTGCGATCTTTCTTCCAAACTGGTTTAGAGCCGTGAACTTGCTACTAACAGGGTCAACAACATTGCGAGTGTAGTTCTCAATTCACCATGCAGAGTCGGCTGGCAGAGGTATACCAAACCGCATTTGAGTAAGACACCCTCTGCGCCTGTGTGCGTGTGTGAGAGCCACTGCTATGCCAGCGAACCGTGCTTAATTTATAGTTTGTCAGCAGAATTTCTGTGTTGGTTGTATACTGTAGTTCGCGCAGGAGCGCGGGCACTGGAGCCGGAATGTGAGTCTAACGTAGGAGAAGAAGGAAATCCGGGTTGTATCTGAGTCTAATGCTAACGGTCGAATGCTAACGGTCGAATGCTCGTCGCAGCAAGTTACTTAGTTATGTGCTCGACATAGGTGAACGTTCACTGTGCGGTTTGTTGGCCAATCTGACGCAATATACACCCGAAATGTATCCGGGTGGCTGGCTACCGTGTAGCCACGCGCTATGCGGTCTATAATGCGTGGAAATTCGAGCATCTTTTTTTCGCTGCGGCATACCGGATACAGCGCCCGGATGAGGTAATTTCCTACTCTGCGCGCGGTTGACGTGTGAAGGAAACTTCCTGCATGTCATACTCTCACGTGTGTTTGTGTCTGTGCGTTTCTTGCGTGCGTCCGTGCGTGCGCGCGCGAGGTATGTCTGTGCGAATACGTGTCTGCGAATGACAAATCGTTCTCGTTACCCACGCACGTAGCGAACTAACACACCTGAATGACATGTAGATGCATTGCATGTTCAGTGTAGCGGATGCGATGGTAACGGTAGGAGCTATATAGTGCTATAGTAGGTACAGCTCGCCATACACTATAAACAACAGGTGCGATCTATTTGCTTACAACTAGCTGTACAGAGTATACATATATATATACGTATATCGTATCGTATATATATATGTATACTCTGTACAGCTAGTTGTCTATGTAGTTTTGCGTACTCTGGTGCGCGCGGTAGGCGAAATATTTTTGCCTAGTTAGAATATGCGAGATCTCGACTTTCCTTTACAAAAGCAAATAGATCGCACCTGTTGTTTATAGTGTATGGCGAGCTGTACCTACTATAGCCCATATATATATATATATCCCATTATGTACTCTTGATATATATATATCGGTTATAAATTAATCCCGCTCTTACGGTGCACGGATCAGTTACACCCATATCGCGTTCTATGAGAATCGCCACCGCGATCGAAAACAACGTCGGAATACGGAGTTTCGGTACGGGGGTTTTTCCCCATCAAATGAATCACTCGCCGTCACGGGATTTTCTTCAATTTATTTTCAGACAATGAAGGTTATGCGTCAGTGTCAACACGTGGCCGTAGACGCTACACACACCACGAGGGCGCAGCATACAAGCCGGCGTTGCATCGCAGATCAAAAACAGATTTCGTCTGCGTATGACTGACTATACTATCGAACGACCACATGTTGCTTGTTGCGCGCGTTGCAAGTCGTGGACCATCCTCCAGCCTCCCTCTCATGGGATACGTTTCTGCATCTCGCATATCGGTGGCAACTGCGCCAATCAACGGACCAACTAAATAATTTACGATGGATGACTTCGAAGCGCCCGACGGAGGATGGGGCTGGGTCGTTATTGTTGCTTCGGCCTGTGTGCAAGGACTCATCATCGGACAGATAAAGTCGTTCGGTCTGATTCTTATAGAAATCGAGGACAAACTCAACACGAGTTATGCCGTCGCTCAGCTGGTGTTGGGTCTAGCGTGCACCCTAGCCTTCGGTTTAGGTGAGTGTACAAGTAAACGCACGCACTCGCTCACTCACTCACTCACTCGCTCACGCACGCACGCACGCACGCACCCACGCACGCACGCACGCACGCAAGCACTCACTCACTCACGCGCTCACTCACTCACTCACCCACTCACCCACTCACGCACGCACGCACGCACGCACGAACATCACAGTGTAATATTGCCGACAGCCGGTTACCATGTGACATAACAGGCATGGATCTGTTCATCCTTTTCTTGCACAAAAATCCCACGATGCACTGCGCTTTTCGATATAAGAAATTTATCTTACACACATTCATGTTCAAAACAACACATTTTGATATATATATATATATATATATATATATATATATATATATATATATATATATAATATATATAATAAATTCAAATAATAGGTAAAAGGTGTTTAAGTCTAACTATAAAGATGTTACTTCTATATATATATTGTTTCTATATATATATATATTTATATATTTATTTATTTATTTTATATTTATTTATTTATTTATACATGTTGATTTTCAGGCCCCGTCGCAGCAGTCGGCTGCAATGTGTTTGGCTTCAGGAAGCTAGCGATAACGGGCGGCTTGCTAGCCGGTGCTGGACTCGCTCTCAGCTATTTCGCCGTGCACGTCGGCGTGCTCTTCGTAACGTTCGGCGTGCTGTTCGGTAATTGTTTAATTACTCAATTTAATTATTGAATTTCACGTGTTTTATTTGAGTTTTTGTTTGATTTCGTGCGTTTGTATGTTACATATATCGCTGCGTGTATAAAAGTAGGTAATGTGCTAGCGTGTATAGTCGCACGAAAATACGTGTTATATATATATATATATATCAGAATCTATATATATCAGAAGTAGAAATTCCCCTATTATCTACTTCTGATATATAATTATATCGCTTCTCCCTGAGAGCATCGGCGCGCAGCCCATAACACGCCTCACAAATTCCTGCGATATAATTATTATGTTCTGCGATCGAGTGATCGAGTATGCGGGGCCTCCCTGGCATTCAAATGAGCTGCACACTCTCCTGCACTCGCCCCACCCCTCTAGATACAATAATGTAACCCAACAAGAGTAGGGAACCCTACTCTTGCTCCTAGATACAATAATGTCACCCAACAAGAGTAGGGAACCCTACTCTTGCTCCTAGATACAATAATGTAACCCAACAAAAGTAGGGAACCCTACTCTTGCTCCTAGATACAATAATGTAACCCAACAAAAGTAGGGAACCCTACTCTTGCTCCTAGATACAATGAGGTAACCTAACAAGAGTAGGGAACCCAACTCTTGCTCCTAGATACAATAATGTCAACAAGAGTATAGGGTTACATTACTTGTACTAATCTTGATGGGATACATTATTGTATCCATCGCTTCCCCAGATACAATAATGTAACCCAACAAGAGTAGAGTAACATTACGTGTACCATACTCATGTTGAGTTACATTATTGTATCTATCGCTCCCTTGGACACAATAATGTAAGGGAACCCTCCTCTTGCTGGGTTACATTATTGTATCTATCGCTTCCCTAACGCCCGGTTTTCTACGCTTCTTCGCACGCTCTCTCTCTCTTTCTAACACCCTGATTTGCTATCACGCTATCTACAGGCGTCGGCGCAGCGTTCTCCATGGTTCCCGGATCGAGTATCGTGAGTCAGTATTTCAAGAAGAAGCTGACGCTAGCCTACGCGCTCGTGTCGCTGGGCAGCGGGGTGTCCAGCTCCGTCATGCCGCCGCTAACTCTGAGCATGATCAGCGAGTACGGCTACCGTGGAACACTTCTCATCTACGGCGCCATCACGTTGAATATCTGCGTGTGCGGCTGGGCGTTCAAATCCGTACGTCCGCCGAAGAAATCCGACGATGCGTCCGACGACGATTCGGACTCGGAGACGTTCCCGCGTGATCGCTACGAGCTGTTCGCCGCCATGTTTGATACGCCCGACAACATTCTGATCAAGTCTCGGAAGCTGAGCACGGTGAGTATCGAATCGATCACGGGCCGCCGGCTGGTGCGACAGAAGTCGAAGTTCCACACGAGTCTGCTGAGGGATCCTCGCTTCATTCTCTACTTGCTCGTCGTCATGCTATTTCGGCTTAACTACGCGACCATCTTCAACCTGCTACCGCTGCGGCTCGACGAACTCGTGCAGGTGGGCGAGTTTGTCCCCCCGCCGCGTCTCCAGCTGCACGTTAACGGCGCCGTGCTCCTTTCGGTGCTTAGCATCACCGAGGTCGTTTTCCGTCTGCTGTGGGGACTTTTCTGGACGTACGGACGCCTGCGACACCCGCGCGCGCGACAGTTCGGCTTCGCTCTTCTCGTCGGCTGCGGCGGTGTCTTGACTCTACTGCTCGCCACCTTGCGGCTGTTCCACGAAGCTGCGTACTTGGTGGCGTGGGCGGCCATCATGGGGGTGCTGCTGAGTGGATGCATGCCCCTGCTCTATACGATCGCTAGCGATATTGCTGGAGTTAAGAAGCTAGCTACAGCGATGGGCATGATCTACTTGGGGCTCTCCCTCGTGTTCGCCGTGGGAGGATTCCTGACAGGTAACGATGACGTTTTATTTCCTTCCGGAGATGATGATTTCTTTGTTTATCGGTTGCATTTGCTGCCTATAGGGATTTGAAGGTTTAGGTGTAGTTTTAGGAACTACGTAACAGCCATACACACGCGCGCGCGCACTCACTCTCTTCAGCAAGCACACGAGCACACGCACACCCACCCGCACACCACGTACACGCGCACGCGCACACGCACACACACACACACACACACACACACACACACACACACACACACACGCACACACACACACACACAACACACACACACACACACACACACACACACACACACACACACACACAGACCGCCAACGACACAGCATCGACACACCACACAACACACGAAACACACGGCAACACACCCAACACAAACCCACAACACACACACACACAACACAGACACACACAACACACACACAGCACAGAACCGACGATCCACACGACGCACACACACACACACACCACACACACACACCAGGGCCACACGCACACACACACGCACAACACCCACACACCACACACCACACAAGCCCATACACAGCCCTAGCGTCACCTGCCACAGGGTGCCACACCAACACACACACACACAGCACACACACACAGCCCGCCCTGTGCACACCACACGCAACACACACACAACACACACACACACACACACACACAAGGCCCAAACACATACACGACACACAACCCAACACACACACACACACACCACACACACACACCACGACACACACAACTGCCACGCACACACACACACACACACACCACACACAGTCACACACACACTCGGCGTGCACACGCTCGCTCGTACATGAAGTAAGGCTCTGTCACGACACGGATC
>NW_014577442.1:93857-100776 GCF_000485595.1 Priapulus caudatus
TCTCATCGTGTCTCATCGTCTCTCATCGTGTCTCATCGTGTCTCATCGTGTCTCATCGTGTCTTATCGTGTCTCATCGTGTCTTATCGTGTCTCATCGTCTCTCATCGTCTCTCATCGTCTCTCATCGTCTCTCATCGTGTCTCATCGTCTCTCATCGTGTCTCATCGTGTCTTATCGTGTCTCATCGTGTCTCATCGTGTCTCATCGTCTCTCATCGTCTCTCATCGTGTCTCATCGTCTCTCATCGTCTCTCATCGTGTCGCATCGTGTCTCATCGTGTCGCATCGTGTCTCATCGGGTCTCATCGTCTCTCATCGTGTCGCATCGTGTCTCATCGTGTCTCATCGTATCTCAATCTCATCGTGACTCATCGTCTCTCATCGTGACTCATCGTCTCTCATCGTGACTCATCGTCTCTCATCGTGACTCATCGTCTCTCATCGTTACTCATCGTCTCTCATCGATGTCTCATCCCCACTGCAGGTTGGCTGATCGACATCACGAAGTCCGTGGAAGCGCCTTTCCAGCTCACTGGCTGCGGAGCCATCCTCGGAGGCGTCCTCTGTGCCTGCATCCCACTCATCCGCCGGCCGGACGAATCGGCGAGGAAGCAGGAAACCGGATCGGCCATCGTCGCTTTCGGCCTGGCTGGCGGGGGTATACTCGTCGGGCCCTACCTGACAGGTGGCCGGCCGCGCTCGCGGCGCAAGCGGCGCACGCTGCGCTCCAATGAGAGTTTTATTCGGTCGGTGATGAAGCGGCAAAATCCGAAGTCGTTCGTAATGAGAATGTACAGTCGGTCGCCACAGAGTAGCAAGCTACACGAGGTAGCGGAGAGCGACGGCGAAGATGAGCGCACCCTGGCGGTGCACAAGCGAGACGAGGCTGCGGCGGACGCGTCGGCAGCGACCGGCACTCCCGCTGACGACGTCGCCTGTTAGAACGTTTGAATGTCTGCCGCCCGCTCCGAGCGAGACACACCAGGGTCAATATTTGTGTAGTCTACGGTTTTCTCGCTAGTCGTGGTCGTACGCGCGCGTGTGTGTGTACAATTTGGAGTAATCATTCAGAATGATTACTCCAATGTTAACTGTGTTTAATTGTGCGTACGTCGCTACACTATCACTATGTTCCGTTAGCGATATCGTGGCCTCACATGATAATACACCACGAACGAAAGCGTTTCTCATTGCGCGATACCTGAAAAGGACAAATTAAACAAACGGGGCGATTGATGTACCAAAGCACGAGTTACGAAGTATCGAAGAATGTGTGTAAGGCTTACGCCGCCCTGGTTGCGGGGACAGGCAACGATATACGATGGCTGCGTTAGCGTTTGGTTTTGTCTGCGATCTCTTTAATGCGCTCGCAAAGACGATGATATGTTAGTCTGACAAGACAAAGACAAAGACGAAGCCTGGTAATGATAAATTAATTATAGTGTGACTGCCATGTACGATGATATTGTTAAAGCTGATAGTAGATATTATGTTGATGTAATATAAATGTATTATTTCCCATCAGGCTATATATAGTGTGCATACGGAGCCCGCTGTGGGATAACTATTATGAACAGAATGTCTCAATCAACGTGAATCTCGATTAGTAAATCTAAATTGGTTATTCTTCCGCTGGTTAACTGAGCGCATGCGTTGGGCACACCTCGGCTGATTCCATTCCTGGATCAAGCGAAGGTGAGAAAAACAGAATCGTCCGGGGTTCGCCGAATGTGTCTGACTGTGAGAAGCATTGCTGTGATTCGCTGACCACACACACGTCAAGACCGGACCCGTAGTGGCCGCCATCAAATATAAACGTCGTTTTATCCTAGATGGTACAAAGTTGAGCCTAACGACGGCTATACATGTGTTAACAAAAGCTCAGACCATTCGAGTTTATCGTACTACGGTCCAAACCATTTCATATGCCTGGAAGAGTCGCTCAAAATGACGCATAGGGATGGCTGGCATTCGAGCGTTTGACATCGCTGTGCTTATTCGCGCATGCGTACTGCTGCCTACCGCGGAAACCGTCTTCATGTCTTAGTAGCGGTCTAAGAAATAAAGTGCGGGAGTGTGCGGCCTTATTCCGAACTCTGTGGAGACCGTGAGGGACAAAGCGAAGTCTTATTCTGAGATTGTACTTGTAATTAACTGAGCCTCACCACACACCCGCAGGACCGTAGCTAGCGTGGGTGGGCAAGGGGCAGTTGCCCCCTAGAGAAATGTATATACATTATATCAAGGGGAGGGGGGTAATGACAAATTTGGCATTATTCGCCCCTGATTACATGGTCAATGGCGGTCATCTTCCTAGAATACAACCAGCACGTGGCTTTGCCTCTCTCTCTCTCCCCCTCTCTCTCTCTCTCTCTCTCTCTCTCTCTCTCTCTCTCTGCGGGCAAAATAGGTTAGCTACGCACCAGATATCTCGTTGATGAGGAGAGTTGAATGCTTGTGTATCACGCTGTAAGGCGAGAGAGCTTATTTTACGAACTAATTTAATGCACGCGCCACATTTCGAGAATGAAATGTGATAAAGGTATTCTGTCTACTGCTGGTTGTGTGGGACCAACTTATCTCACACTCGTAATAGAAATTGCGTACTCATCCAATTTATTATTCGCTTCCCACGGGTGAGAATGAAATTTATATCACTCATCTGCGGGAATCTGGTCTCATGATAGTTTCTATTGGCAATAAAGATGAATATTTCACTAAATGAGTTTTTTAGATTTCGTTAATCTGATTTTATTTCACTGATAGCTTTTGTTTTTATGTCAGAATTTCTATAGGTCTATTAGATAATACCGTGAACAAAATATATGCTTATGTGGTAAATCTAGTAACCCGTATTCGCAGCAATATGCCACGTTATTTGGCACAATTACATTGGCTAGATATGTAGGCACAGTTGAAGCAGAATAGATGATCAACACACGATCGTAGAATCATCAAGATATCCACCGGTTCGGTAAAATTGGCACAGCAGTTTTCAATAATATTACAGAGTGTGATAATTATATGACAACAGTGGTACCGTCCCAATCTATATTTTATGAGCAAAATTGAGGCTAATTGTGATTAATGTATCGAGCAAAATTTAGAGTAGTGCGTTTAATGCCAACACATTCATGGCTCCTACAGAAACCAGACCGATATTTCAGCATATTGTCAGCAGCAACATGAAGCAACCTTAGTTGAAAACATGCAAATGCGGAGCAGTTAAATTTAATAATTAATTACACAGCCCAATGTGAATCATAAATATTGATATATGTTCATATATGTGGTATATATGTTGACAAGAAGCGTGTCAAACGCGTTTGATATTTTTTAATTGCGGTTTATAATCTTGAACCTCGAGTGATCGCATTAGTATGATCCTCTCTAGATGCCACTGTGGAACACTAGACCCCGCATGCATATATGACGTAGTATGACGTTAATTCTTACTCATAACATCCGTGACCATAGCTGTACGATTACCTTGCTAATTATCAAAGAACCATTTAACTTCATTGTATAGATCTCCTTGCCCGCTTTATTATATAAAAATATTTACACCATTACAACGCATGTTGACTAGAACGTTAGGACACATCCTATGGTTACTGTACATGAAACAAATCCCCCTTATATTCTCTACATTTTAAGAGATATAAAGTGCTGTAATCTTAGTATGTTTTAAAAGAATCGCAGAATGAGAGTATGAACAGTGTTAGCGTCCATGCGCAGTATCTTCCAACAAATGAAAGGTTACTTCGGTTAAACTATCACATTAAAGTAGAACGTAAGTACGTTGGTTTAAGAGCAAGTACATTTGGAGAGTGAATGAGAGCTGGAGGATGTGGAGGAGGAGATGAAGGTAGGGAGGAAGGGGAGGGGCGGGGTTAGAAAAGATGGAAGAGGAAGTAACATGAAAGTGTGTAATAGATGATGAGGGCTGTGGGAAGGATAGAGAGAGGCGCTGGAGGAGAAGGGAGGGAGAGGGAGGTGGTGAGGGTGGTGATTATTATGTCAGTGGGACCCACAGTTCTCATAATTTCTGTATATTACGCCCGTGCATGTGTGTGCGTGTGTGTGTGTGTGTGTGTGTGTGTGTGTGTGCGCCGCCCCCCTCCCGGTGGGCGTGCGTTGCGTCGTGCGTTCGTCGTGCGTGCTGAGTTAATTGTGTGGTGTGTGTGTGTGTGTGGTGTGTGTTGTGTTGTAGTGATGTGTGTTGTTGTGGTGTGTGGTGTGTGTGTGTGTGGTGTGGTTGTGTGTGTGTTACGTGTCGTGTGTGTTTTGTGTGTGTGTGGTGGTGTGTGTTGTGTGTTTGCGTCCGTGCGCGCGTCATCTCGCGCGTGCGGATCGCGGCGTGAGGTGTAAGTGCAATGGTGTGTGCGTGGTGAATGTGTGTGTCGCGACGTGCATGTCGTGGCATATGCGGAACAGCCGTGCGCACTGTTAGTGTTCCTCTCTCTGCCTGGTCTGTCTGTCTGTTTGCAGCCCGTCTCTGTCTGTCCGTCCGATCATATCAGATTATTGTATCCTAGCATCTGATCGTAATGCACTCACGCGTAGCCTGCCAATTGTTTTAGACTTAAAGTCCTGTAGCCAGGAGTGGATATTTGTACATCGAAGGAAACGTCAATGCAGCGGAAGATTTCTTGAAAAGTATTTTTGTGACAGTAACTTCGTTCTTTTGCGTCAAAAGCGTCGGAGGGCGACCATCGCTAAATTCGCCCCCATGCGGACCTTTGCGCGCACAGGCAAGATCGATACTGGCATTTGCGCAGTCCGGCTATCAACTCGTCCACGAAAATTACTGCTACGCCGGGGGCCCACACAAGGAATCCAGATATTTCATTTCCAATTTGATTGGGGCCACCACGCATAGTCACACGCCAACTGACACGAGAGCACCCTGCGTGATCATCGATGTATGCGACTTCGCAAAAAAAAACGTTCGCGACTATACGCGACCTTTTCCGACTTTCGCGAATTCGCGCAGACTTTATGCGATTTCGTAAAAAAATGCGACTTCGTAAAACATGACGTAAATAGTCATTCAGTTTATTGACCGCTGTTTCTGTCGTAGAACCGATAATTGATGTTACCAATAGTGACCGTTGAAACCCACTGTCAATTATAGCATTCGCTTTGGCAAATCGATGCGCACCAAGCACCGTTTTCGCGTTCGTGAGCGGCGAGGTCCATGGCAGTGAGTATAACTTTACACCTAATAGTGTAGAGAGATCTAGCCCTGCCATGTTTACTAGATGGCAATTCAATGCAAGGCCGTTAATACGAAGAACGAGTAAAAGCGATATTGGTACAATTAAAAGTACAAACAGTAAAAACGAAAAGGCAAAGTTATTTGGCTGATTTTGAAACCGCAAATGTCCCATGATCATTTCAATTAAAGCGCATTCGAAGACAAAGAGTAAATATCGGAAAGTATGTAGCACTGCAATAGGAAATATCTGCATCATAAGGATTGCAATAGCCGTAAAGATATATGGTGACTACATAAATTTGAACTCTATAATAAATATACTTTAAATGGACGTAAATCGCCAATTACGTGAATAGTAATCCGTCCGTGAATGCGCGCCGGGTGTGTGTGTGGGTGTGTGTGTGTGTGTGTGGTGTTGTGTGTGGTGTGTGCTGTGTGTGTGCTGTGTGTGTTTGTGGTGTGCCTGGTGTGCGCTGCTGTGCAGCCGTAGTACCTGCGTGGTGCAGCGTTAGTGTGTGTGCGTCGTGTGGTTTGCTTTTTTAATTCCGCGTTCAAGCGGCGAAATGCCGATCTATTTTACCAACTGCTCTCCTTCACAAAGTAAAAAACAATTTTCATTTCGGGGAGGCCCAAACGGCAATTAACACAACACAGCGCGCACATAAATCGAGAAAGCTCCCGCCCACCTCCCTCCCTCACCCTCCCACCACATCTCTGTTATGAACACAGTCGAGACACAGAAACGAGAAAAACGCCCGTCCCCCGTCCCAACACTCCTCCCTTCTCGACAGCCCACATCTCCTCCGCTTTCGTGCGACTAAAGTCTCCGTCGTTGCTCGCATATGTAAATTTACGCTATAATACGCGATCGCGCCTAGTGGAAACGTCTTAATGCCTCTATAGTGACATTATTTATACGCGGGGATAGCAGTAGGGGACGGGTGACAGCCGACCCGTCTGTTTCAGAACAACATCGCGCCTGTATACGACAATCGAGCATGATCCCGTCTGCGCTGCAGAGCGTCGGCAACAACAGTTCCATAAGTATTACGAAACAATAGCGAGTAACCAGATAGCGCGGCTTACAGAAGTGAACTGTACTGTCAGCCAATATTATACAGAGGACAGATGCTGTTCCGTATATACGTGACAGCGATGGGGTTGATTTGCACAGCCGCGAGGAAACTAATGCTCCAATCGCGCAGACTGCTGCAGAACAATGGCTACCGAAATTATCAAAAACCCTAGAGTATACTGGGCGGGGACGGCGTAAGTGCGACGTGATGTAAAATAAACACGAATGTATTACTAACAAGTCCTAATGTTTTGTTCGTACGTTTTCTTTCGCAATGCCTATAATTGCCGATAATTCCTGTAACCACTACGGTTCATCGCTCGCCGCAACAACGCAAGATACAACGCGCACGGCGCGCCGCCTGTGGCACTAAGCATCGTAAGACTCCTGGTAGTAAAACATTGTCATGTTTAATTTACCATAGGTTTATTATTGAAATATCCAAGTGCCTAGTGATTCGAATCCAGGCGCGAGCTGAAAATTCCGAGCCGCGAATTGGCGAATCCAGCCCGACTGCCGAATTCTACATCAGAAGCGACGACACGCCCCGCAGTGCGGCGCTGTGCTCAAGTGCTCAGCCACGCGTACTAGGCTCGCAGTGATAATCGCCCCTCTGCGCTCGG
>NW_014577442.1:100801-109247 GCF_000485595.1 Priapulus caudatus
CGTTCGATGGTGCGTGCATGCGGCGCGGTGAGCTGTAAGTGCATGGTGTGTGGGTCATGTTCGAATGTGGCTGGGTGCGTGCATGCGTGCATATGCGACGCGTGCGCCTGTGAGTGTTTCTCTCTCGCCTGTCTGTCTGTTCTGGTTGCTAGCCTGTCTCTGTCTGTCGTCCGACATATCAGAGTATCTGTATCCTACTTCGTAGGCACTACGCGTAGGCCTTGCCAAATTGTTCTTAGACTCTAAAGGTCGGTAGCCAAGAGTTGTGTAATGGTTGTAACCATCGAGGAAACGTTTGCAATCAGCGAAGGATTTGCTGAAAAGTATTTTTCGGTGCAGTACGTCGTTCTTTCGCGTCAAAAGCTCGGAGCGGAAATCGCTATAAATTCGCCCAATGCGACCTTGCCCGCACAGGGCAGAGATCGATACCTGGCATGTGCGCAGCGTGTTCACCCTCTCACGAAGTACTGCTAGGGCCACACAGGAATCCAGTAATTTTGCATTCCAAGGTTGATTTCGTGCGCACGGCACTTCAACCCAGACTGGAACGAGGCACCCTGCGTGATAATGCATTTATGCGACTTCGCAAAAAAAAAACGTGGGCGCGACGGTCGGACTTTTTCGCGACTCTTTCGGCGATTTCGGAGCTTCTCATGCGGATTTCGCTAAAAAAAGGCCGGATCCTGCGTAAACATGACTAAATAGTCATTCAGCTTTATTGACCTGTTTTTGTCACGAGAACGATTAATTGATGTACCTGCAATAGGTGACGGCTTGACCCTGTCACATCTATAGCATTTCGCTTCGGTCAGAATCGCTGATGCGCCACTCCAAGCACTCGCGTCGTAGCGGCGCGGAGTCATGCCAGCTGTGAGTATACTTTTACTATAGTGTAGAGAGATCTACCTGCCATATTTACTAGATGGCATCATGACATGGGCCGTTATAGAGACCACGACGAAGAAAGCGATTGGGGTAACAATTAAAAGTACAAACAGTAAAACGAAGCAAAGTTATTTTAGGCTGATTTTGAAAAACGCACATGTCCATTTCGATTTCGATTAAGCGCAATTCAGACAAAGAGGGTAAATATCGGAGTGTTAGCACTGATGGGAGAATATTCTGATGAAAATTGCAAGAGGCCGGTAAAATGAGGTATGGCTGACTACACTAGAGTTGATCATAACATAACTTTATTGGGACGTAAATCGAATTACGGTGAAGTAGTATCTGTCCGCTGAATGCGCGCGTGTGGTGTGCGTGGTGTGTGTGTGTGTGTGTGTGTGTGTGTGTGTGTGTGTGTGTGTGTGTGTGTGCGTGTGTGTGCCTGTGTGCGTGTGTGCGCGTGTACCTGCGTGTGTGCGCGTCTAGTGTGTGTGCGTGTGTGTGCGTGTACCTGCGTGTGTGCGCGTCTAGTGTGTGTGTGCGTGTGTGTGTTTGCTTTTTTAATTCCGCGTTCAAAGCGCAAATGCAATCTGTTTACCAAGCTGCTCTCTCACAAGTAAAATCAATTTTCATTTCCGGGGGCCCAAGCGCAATAACACACACACACGCACAGAAATCGAGAAAACGCCCCGTCCCCCTTCCCCCCTCCCTCCCTTCTCCGCCACATCTCCGGCTTTTCGTCGAAAGTCGTCCGTCGTTGCTCGCTATGTAAATTTACGCTATATACCGAACGCGCCTAGTGGAAACGTCTGTGCTCTATAGTGACATTATTTATACGCGGGGGTGCAGCAGGGGGCGGGTGACAGCCGACCCGTCTGTCTCAGAACAACACGCTGCTGTATACGGACAAGCCTCCCGTCTGCGCTGCACAGCGTCGGCAACAACAGTTCATAATTATTACGAAACAATAGCGAGTAACCAGATAGCGGCTTCAGAAGTGAACTGTATGTCACCAAGTATTACACAGAGAACAGATGGCTGTTCCGTATATACGTGACAGTGACGTGGATGCAAGCGCGAGGAACATAATGCTCCAATCTGCGCGACTGCTGCAGACAATGGCTACCATAATATTATCAATAACCCTGAGTTAACTGCGGGGACCGTACAGTGCGACGTGATGGTAAATAAACACGAAATGTATTTACTACCAAAGTCTTAATGTTTTTTCTACTTTCTTTCGCCTATTAATTGCCGATAATTTCCTGTAAACACGGTTCATGCCCTCCGCAAGACGCAAGTACAACGCGCGCGCGCCGCTGTGCACAAGCATTAAGACTCTGGTAGTAAAAACATTTCGTGTTTATTAACCATAGTTTTAGTATTGAAATGTTCCAAGTGCCTGTGATTCGATCCAGCGCCGAGCTGGAAACCTTCCCGATTCGATCCAGCGCCGAACTGCCGAATTCTACATCAGAGCGACGACACGCCCGCAGTGCGGCGCTGTCATCAGTGCTCAGCCACGCGTCTGCACGCTCGCAGTGAACGCTCTCTCGCGCTCACGTTAGTGAGGAATGTCACCGCGGAGGCTGGCGGCTGCGGCGACGGCGGCGGCCGACGGCAGAATGTTGACGGCGTTATGTGCGGCGTTGTGTTGGAGGGTGCTGCTCCAGCCTGTGCGAGCCCAGGTCGACGCCACGGCACTCGTACGGATCCCAGTCGGTAAGCAGAATCGTAGAAGCTGTCGGTGATCGGCTATCGTAGAATCTCGCGAGTTTTGGGGCATTCCGTCGACGTCTGCCATGATTTCCCGTCGCATATGCTAAACAGGCTGCAACCCGATGATTGATTGCAAATTATACGTTAATTTTACAACGTCCTACAGTTCATATTACGAAACAATAGCGAGTAACCATATAGCGGCTTCAGAAGTGAACTGTATGTGTCGTCAAGTATTAACTCGGGTATAATAATTTCGGGTATAATATACTCATTTTGTGCGATATCACTGTCACAATTGGCGTCCGTATATGGCGCTATGTATATACAGAGAACGGATGGCTGTTTCGTACGTGACAGCGACGTTGATGCAAGCGCGAGGAACATAATTAATATATGCTCAAATCCACGCGACTGCTGCAGACAATGACTTCCATAATTATCAATAACATGATGTGGTAGCAAGCCTGAGTTAACCGCGGGGACCATAGAGTGCAACGCGCCCCCAATATCATACATTGCTATAGCCTTACGGTACTTAACTATATACGCTCTTCACAGACAGAATAACTCAAATACCGCGCTTACGTCTTCTATTTCAAATCTCTAGATGTCGAAACGCAGAGTACAGTTGGGACATTGGCAATGTAGTCAGCAGTAAATGTCATTGTGATGAAATCTCGTCTTAAATTAGAGACTTTCTCCAGGAACTTGAATAAGCTCTTAAATACCTCCAGAATCATCAGACACAATAAAACAGTAATAGCGAATTCAGTCAGTGAAGTCGTCATCGGAAAAGTAGTACTGTGCGATGTTGGAACGTGCAGTTTCTACAGCGTTGGGTCGAATGCGTTAAATGTTAAAGTCGGCGCAGGCGAGCAGGCATGATTCGTAAACACGGGATAACTATAATTAAGTGGTGATTAACTATGATAACTATTTAACTATGGTTAAATGTTGGTAACACTGGCAAAGCGTCGTGTATGCGAATCAGTCGTTCTCGCATCCCTAAAAAAACTGCATAGTCGTGGTTGTTACGTGGCGATGCAGCCATCCCTGTATGAGGTACTAATGTAGACATAGCGGATCTCGGGGGTGGACAACCACCGCACACGATGCCTCGATCGCTCCAGACCTCAGCTGATCTGTTTAGGGACCCGCTGTGTAAGCCTTTCCACGGACTCTCTAAATGCCATCGTATGCATGGGTCCTCCTTCTAACAGCACGGGTGGCGCTCCCTCTTATGAGGTTGCCCAGCGATCTCTCAGTGTTTGCGCACCCGGGTACGAATCACCTGTATGCTGTGTACTGTGGTATTTAGCGCAGCCGAAGAAACTGCTTACATCTACAAGGCATTGGCCGACTGACTCGAGGCCAGTCTCTCGGGTAATGCTGCTTCGCTAACTCGAAGCTAGCTCGCTCGAACGAGACTAAATATAGCCGATATATGCGAACGATCGGTCAATGCCGACAAGTCAAATCCAAGATTATGAGACAGTGTGAGTAGTAGGGCGTAAATGCTCATCATGGTTAGTCGTCGCTTTGTTATTGTCGAGGGTTGTAAGTGAGTATAGAAAGAAAAAATCTGTATTAATTTCACTTGCAGAGCTATAGTGATAGTTATGTGAGTATAGTGAGAGCTATAGTGATAGTTATGTGAGTATAGTGAGAGCTATAGTTCCACTATTCGTACAATTTGTTTATTATTATTATTTCTATTATATTATTTTGTTATTGTTGTGGTATAGTTCGAGGACCATCAGCAGGAGCGGCTGAAATGAGTGTGTATCGCTAACGGTTTTTCTGTAATGTTTTTTTCATTTATACGTATATATAACTGCTGCTGCTACTGCTACTACTATTACTACTACTACTACTACTACTACTACTACTACTACTACTACTACTACTACTACTACTACTACTACTATCGGTCCGCGTATCGATTTGCTTTCCTTCCGGACTGGGATCATCCAAGACAACGCGCGAGAGCGATGGACACGCGTACGCGACTAAAGTAAATATTTGATGGGAGGTCCAGCGAATCGAATGGCCCACATGATACGCCATGAAAGATTTACTGCACGCGCCCACACACACGCTGATAATGGATATACTACACTATCACAGGGCTGATACTGAGTCCCGATTCGAGACAGATGAACGCCAGCTTCCGATACGGGCTGCGGAATCTGGCGCCATCTAGCAGTTGGCAGACGCACTGGAGGCTCGACGCTGTCACTGAATTCACTGACACCGGAAACAGCTTCGACATTGAGCGAGCAAGTAAGTTATTAAGGTAGAGACGAATCGCAAATCGGAGTAAATAGAAAATCCTCGATTACTTTCCTTGATCGAATCGGTGAGAAATCACGTGAAGTAGGAACATTTTGGCGCTAAGGATCGCGTTCTTCAACGCGTACTGGAGACGGTCACTGTTAGATGGCCACCCTATGCGTTGTATCCACACGCATTAGACGTTTACTGTTGTTTTTTTTTACCGTAAAATAGGAGAACAGGGGGTTAGATGTGAGTGCTTTCGTCTATAAATGCCTACGTCTGTGACGTGAATGGAACTGCGACAAATTTTGAAACGGAAATTTCATGTGTGTTATCAGAGCGTACTTTGCTTTTCAGCAGTGTCCGCCGGTTATAACCACATATATTATTTTACTAGTAGGTCTCAGGGGAGAGATAGTGAATATAGAAATCAGTTAACCCTAACCCTAACCCTAACCCTAATCCTAACCCTAACCCTAACTCTAACCCTAATTCTAAAATAAAACAAAATTAGCTAAAAATAATAAAAAATAAAATAAATAAGAGACAAAATTAGCCAATCAGAGCCGTCCCCTAGCGGATCACTATCTCTCCCCTGTGCAAAATTTATATAATACAGAACATATATATAATATTATTTATAAAATTCTTCTTTTATTGCTTGTTTAGAACGTTCTGACGGTTGGATGCGCATGTGCTTTTCACCTTCCTGATCTCGTTTCGATATCGAGCCCGTGAAGTGATTTCAAATGATGTGAATGTGACATTTTAAATGGGGAAAGATGATTTGATTCTCCCAGCGTCACTTATACGTCAACGATGTTTGCGATCGAAGTTGTCGCGATAATTTATTCCCATATCAATTAACGCAGCGATCGATTCTCTCATCAGCAAACAGAGCATCGATTCACAACTCATTAATTCATTAAATAACCGCCGTAATTGGTAAGATTACGCACCACCACCACGCATGAACGACGGTTATGCACGAACGCGCGCTTCATTCGCGGGCGTTCGCTGTTTTCACGCTAATTTAAATGCAGCGCGAGCGGCGGGGAAGTCCGCGTGAAAACATGCATGCGAGCCCGGCTATATCATTCGCGCTACATGAAATATTTATTAATCGACTAAACGCGAGAGCCGGGGTGCGATGCGCCACACGCCATCTCTCTCTCGCTCGCTCTCTCTCTCTCTCTCTCTCTCTCTCTCTCTCTCTCTCTCTCTCTCTCTCTCTCTCTCTCTCTCTCTCTGTGAGTGTCTGCGTTTGTGTGTATTCATCTAGTCTGTAGAGAGCTGGAGACGGGAATTTTCGTGCTGATAGGAGCGACTCAGACGTCGTCGTTTCCGACGATGCAGTCGTACACAGACAGCTTCCAGCTGCCGATGCTGACACCTGGATCCCCGGCACATCACAGGTATAACATACAGTATATTATACTGTGTATGGTGAGAGTCTATATATACTACGTATGGTGAGAGTCTATATATACTACGTATGGTGAGGGTCTATATATATTGTCAGGAGTCTATCAATATTGATAAACTCCTGATACTGTGTATGGTGAGAGTCTATATATTCTGTGTATGGTGAGGGTCTATATATTTTGTGTATGGTGAGGGTATGTGTATGATAAGGGTCTATATAATGTGTTGCGAACGGCACCTGACTGAGTTATACGCATATGTAACAGTGCGAACCTACTTGGGTTATAACGCGCGCACAACAGTATACGACAGTGTCCCCATCCCTACACACACACAACAGTACGACACGCACCACCGCCAGTCCTACATAACAGTGCTCCACAGTCCCCACTGCCACTTGAGTTTTACACGTACGTTATAGCACCACACACGCCTAACCCAGCTCTACCCGCATGCAAACCTACAATTAACACCTCCTACAAGCCTAGACGCATCCCACGCTACCACCCACTGCCGTCTCAGTTTTACACGTACATATAACGCTATCACCCACGCTTAAAGCTAGCTCTAACCGCAAGTAACCCTATAACCTCTCACTTGGACTCAATTAACGCTACCACCCACTGCCGTCTCAGTTTTACACGCACGTTACAAGTAAAACATACGCCTAACCTAGCTCCACCCGCAGGTAACACTACATGTAACCATAGATATACACAGCACATATATCTATATATCTATATATATCTACATTATATATAGATATATATATATATATATATATATATATATATATATCGCTCCTTTGCAAGCTTTCGCAGTCTCTTTTTCTTGGTGCAATTCCCATTTATCTTTCCGCTTCGTCCATCAACTGCTATCTCTCCATGCCTCTCCGCAAATAATTGTTTACAAATACACATCCGACCATAATCACCGTCCCATTTCCCGCGGCCGTCGCGGACACAATACTTTTAGTTTTCACTAAGCACCCGCACAGTGGGATGCTGAATGCGATGCGGATGTGACCAGTGCGGGTAATTACGTCTGCTACCACGCATCTCGACTTCATCAATTATATATTGGCGCCGCGTGATCTCCGCATTAATGCTCTCTCATATAGCAGTCGGGTATACGTACGCGACGACGGCGGGCTCGAGCTGGGCTTCAATTGCCGCGTGAATGAGTTCGGTGGCTTGTTCTCCCACTCGATGCCACTTCGGCGGCAGTCGCAGCGGCGGAGATGACGATGAACTGATGCTGCTAGAGTGTCGGCAGCTCGGAGGAGGAGAAGAGCAACTGGAAAATTCGTCGTGGCTTCAGGCTTCATTGTCGCGGGCGTCCCCTAAGTCACGAGCTGATTGTTTTTCGTGCGCGGCGGCCATTTCTCCGGCAAAATCCCTGTCGTGCAGATAGATCGATTGCGTGGCGGTTTTTCATGTGGTTTGTGTAGTATGTTGCTGTAATAGTCCCCCGCAGGCAAGCACACGCATACACACATGTCCACGTACAGAGACGAGTAAATAGTAAACCGCGCAGACACGTGCACGCATACAGATATATACACGCGCACACGCACACATACACGCGCGCGCCACGCACAAATACATACACGCACGCACGCAACGAGCGCGCATCCGCACGCGCACACACTTGCGAGCAATTTGTCGTCTTCTTCGCCTCCTTGTTTTCAATGCAATTTATCGTAAACACCCTGTGTGATTATAAAGCCATTCACTGAATGCCTGCGAGAGGGAAGACGAACTCGGCCTCGCTTGGGACTTTGGTTTGTGCGTAGAAAAATTCTCAACCCTGCTGATGTTAAGGCGTGTGCCGCCATATCGGCACATGGTTATCCTACCTATCCCATCCTGCTAATATACATATATGCACAGATCATATTACGTATTACCAATAGCGAATAATACATACATAATAATGCATATGTAGTATTAGCTATTGGAATAACTACACGCATAAATACCTATTGTCGCTTGTGTTATTTTTTCCTAAGCATCTGTGTGATCCATAATTTTCACGGCGAGTTATGTCTGTTTGAGCAACAGTTGTGAAGGAATATGCTACAGTTCAGTCAACATGTCTGAGCTATCTATCTATCTATCTATCTCTCTCTCTCTAT
>NW_014577442.1:109257-112729 GCF_000485595.1 Priapulus caudatus
CACGCACGTAACAGCACCACCTACACCACCTGAGTGTTACACGTACGTAACAGCACCATCTACACCATTTGAGTGTTACACGCACGTAACAGCACCACCTACACCACCTGAGTGTTACACGCACGTAACAGCACCACCTACACCACCTGAGTGTTACACGTACGTAACAGCACCATCTACACCATTTGAGTGTTACACGCACGTAACAGCACCATCTACACCATTTGAGTGTTACACGCACGTAACAGCACCACCTACACCACTTGAGTTTTACACGCACGTAACAGCACCACCTACACCACTTGAGTTTTACACGCACGTAACAGCACCACCTACACCACTTGAGTGTTTCACGCACGTAACAGTTACACCTACGCCTAGCATACACTACAAGCAACACCACCACCCAGCGCGGTCGCATATAACAGCGCCACGTCGAGCGCTTAATAACGGCACTTCGTTATTTACGTTCCACTATTTTACTGGCCAAAACGCAATTTGCGTTGAGAAATTACACGGTGAAAAAGGAATACGGTATGAGCTCCAATAAGCTGGAGTGTTTTCCGTGCGGCGCAGACGGTCACGCGAATTCGCTAGCTCACCTTTTATCCGTCCCCCGAGCGCGCGGGTTTCAACATCGTAAACGATGACAATTTCACCGTTTAATACGGTTTTTCTATCGATTGTCACGCACGACTTCACTATATAGTTGTCTGCTCATGCGGGTAATCACTTAACTCCACGCAATATGTGCCAGGCGTAGAGCACATCCCATTTTAACCATGTTACCAATACTCCCTTAAGATTTCTTACGTGTTGCTATAGAGAAGGTCTCTGTGGAAATCCGCTATGATGAGTTGGAGGTATATAAACATGTTGCGGTGATTAAATATACATATGATAAATATGATATGAGTAAGCACAAATGCAAATAATCGAATTAACAAACAACACACGCACGCACGCACGCACGCACGCGCGCCCACACACGTACGCGCGCACGCGCACACGCACGCACACACACGCACGCGTGTACGAACGAACGAACTAATACACGCACACGCACACACGTCACATGTGTGTATACGTGACGATAATTTTCGTCTATAGCGTGGAAGAACAGGACCACTATCAGGTTTACATGCGACCAGACTACTCCACGGCTTTATATGACATCATACGATACTATGGATGGGACTACGTGTACTATCTGTACACCTGCGATGAAGGTACTGGAGGTTTTGTGATATTTTTACAGCCACATGTCACAATTGATCTCGGTTTTTTTAAACAAATTCTAGACTTAGGCGGTGACGTTACACGCAATATTGTTTTTCGAGGATTTTATTGGTTGGATGAAGCCAAACAATACGGCAAAAACGAGGCAGAGTGAAACCCCGTGTACGCACAGTTTGCGATTTCCATATGTGTTTCTTTCTCGACCAGGTCTTCTCAATTTGGAGCGACTGTTTATTCTGATGGGACCCCGAAGTAATACACTCAACGTGGCCGCTCGCTTTCTCTCCCCGGACAACAGCACTGCGAGCCAGCTCTTGAAGGTTAATAAAGGGTTGAGCGGTCTAGACTGACACCGATCGTGCGCGCCTCGTTCGTCGACTCGACGCGCGAGCGACGCCCGGTCCCGACTATTGCCGACGTTTCGTCAACACGCGATAAAAGAAGCGGATGGCGTCGGCAGTATTTGGTGCGACGTCGGCGTGATGAATGTTTCGATAGCAGTGCTGCTGCCGATAGAATTCCCCGGGTAGGGCGCGTGCGCGTGATATATACCGCTCTCCCGCGCTCGGGGAAACGCGGTGAACGTTGCGTATATGGCGCGCGTCCGGTTCGAGGAGTTAGTGAATAGCGAGGTTATAGTCTGCGCATGAGACATCGTGGTTATCAACTGTAAATAACAGACAAATGTAATTATGAACCATCTTGTGTTGATGCAACTTGGTTTGCGGAGTTAGTTAGCTTTGCCTGTGCGTGGGATATCGCGGCTATCAGCGGGAAATAACAGAAAAATGGAATTCTGAATCATGTTGTGCTGATGCTACTCGTTGTTAGTCGTGCTGTGTTAATTTGCGAACTGACAGAGGTTGCCGGCGTTTTCATATTTTACGGGAACATCTCTTTCGCCGAATGGTTTCATTTTCCGCAACTGGTACGTCACTCCACCGTCACCTACCGCGCGTTCCACTGATCTCTATATATACTAACAGTGTTATAGAGTTAGCATATAGAGATGAGTGGCACGTGCCAATACCGTTGTTAAAGACGATAATTACTAACGACGATTTGCTTCTCTTTGTTACCATGGCGATAAGTATCTGAATGACGCTGACGACAAGATGGCGCTCAGGCGTATCATAATAGATTCGCGATCGCTGGAATCAACGCAGAGAGTGATGGATCTACTAGCTGATGCCAACATGACGACAAAATACTACCACTACGTCATAGCATCATTCGTAAGTGGAATTTTCTAAGTGGCATATACGGTTCCTACTCTTACTCCTGCTCTTTACAAGTATTACCTTATCATAGCAAGATCTAAGAGCCAAAAATCAGATGAATTGTGCATTTTTTGACAAACGCATGAAAATTGGCACGCAGGTAGTTTAAGCTGTGTAGGCCTACATTCATATGAGATCGGGTACCCATCTCCATCGGCATGGTATCTGGGCGCCATCTTGAATTAAACAATTGTCCCAACAAAATCCATTATCCTTCATATTTCAACTAATATTCAACATAGGAACATAAACCAACATTATCGGGGTCAAGGAACCCAATGCAATCATTATCGGTCGGTGGACCTTATTATTGGCATAGTCAATATAATATTGTAATACTAATGCAAATGATCTTTACAATTGTAGGCCTACAGGTGGTCCTGTAACATCATTGCATTGATCACTGGATTACAGTATATATAGTAATGCGATTTGGAAGACAACGGCCCTTATAATCAGATCGTTATAATCATGTTCGGCTAATCATACCACTGCGTGTATGTGTGTATGCCTGCCCATACGTCCTACGTGTATGCCTATACGTAAGAGTGTTTCTTGTTGAGATATCTTATCGCCCACTCTCTCTCTCTCTCTCTCTCTCCTCCTCCTCTCTTCTCTCGCTCGCTCTCTCCCTCTCTCCCTCCCTTTCTCGCTCACTGTCTCTCCCTCTCTCCCTCCCTCTTTCGCTCACTGTCTTCTCCCCCTCTCTCTCTCTCTCTCTCTCTCTCCTCCTCCTCTCTTCTCTCGCTCGCTCTCTCCCTCTCTCCCTCCCTTTCTCGCTCACTGTCTCTCCCTCTCTCCCTCCCTCTTTCGCTCACTGTCTTCTCCCCCTCTCTCTCTCTCTCTCTCCTCTCTCGCTCTGTGTCTCCCACCACCCCCCCCCCCCTCTCTCTCTCTCTCTCTCTCTCTCCTCCTCCTCTCTTCTCTCGCTCGCTCTCTCCCTCTCTCCCTCC
>NW_014577442.1:116535-120998 GCF_000485595.1 Priapulus caudatus
GGGGGGTATGGGGGTCCTCCCCCAGAAAATTTTGAAAATGTAGATCGCAGGAGATGGTATTTGCAGCACTTTTGAGTTGTACAGCCTTCATTCTGACTACAACAATTCTCTTTTTTTGAACTTTCGGATCAACATGAATCCCACTGCATGTTGTTTGTTTTGCATGGGCAAAGCCATCGGAAAATTCAAAATAATAATGGAATAAAAATACCAAAATGTAGGGGTGAACTTGCTGGTTTGCTGGTTCCAAATCGAGTTCACCTCTCCTAAATCAGAAAACCTGACATATTATATACCAGTGTTGGAAATAGCAGCTGGTATACGTCGCTTTCCCACACCACAGATTAATGGCGGGCCGCCAGGCTATAAGTGCTCATGGAGAACCCCTCAGAAAAACATAAATAAAGGGCGTTTTTTCGTCAACGTTTTTCTTGGTTGTCCACCGGACAATGTCTCAGACTGGCTAGGTTGTCCGGCACAAATTCTGGTTGTCTCGGACAACCGGACAACGCTTATTTCGAGCACTGTATATCTAACTCTATCTCTAGCTTGCTCGCGTACGCGCTTGCTCTCTCTCACTCTCTCGCTTCCCCGATTGTGTCTTTTCGTCTGTATCGCAATACTCGCAACACAGCACATCTAGCTATCGTTGTCATCAGGCCTCAGAAGAACTCAACCTCCAGAAATTCGGCCACGAGGGCGCGAACGTGACCGGCCTGCGCATCCTGGAGCGCTCAGGCCGCGCCTTGAGAGACTTCTACAACAAGGGCGACTGGGAAGGGGCTAGGCAGGAGTCCAGCGGCAGGGGCGGTGCCAGTCAGCACAAACTAATGGTGAGTACTGAGTATACCGCCCTGGCCAGAAGCTACCGGCTAGATAATCACCCCGCGATTCAGAGTTTGTTGTTCGTGATTGAACTGTGCATCAATCCGTGTCATACTGCCAATCTGAATTGCAGATGTCGCCGATACTATGCCGTGGAAATCTGTATGGGTCCGTAATTGTGATGAATATTTTATTCGGGAGCCGCTATATGCCTTTCGTATCACTAGATCCGAATTAATCAATAGAAAAACGGTCGTACGAACGAACGAGAAACCAATCGATCGGCACAACATTCGAACAAGAAACCCGTCGATCGATCGATCGAACATCCGACAGAACAAACGAACGAGAAACCAATCAATCGATGGGTCGAACAACCGAACAAACGAACGAGCAACCAATCAATCGATCGATCGACCGAACAAACGAACAAACGAACGAATAATATTTTTCCGGCAGTACGAAGCAGCGTTGATCTACGATAGCCTGCGCGTCATCCACGCGGCTTTCTCCCGCTTGTTGGAGGCGTCACCCACCGCCCTCAAACGACACCTCCGCCGCGGCGAGGTTTACAACAATGGATCCCGCGGCATAGGCAACTGCGATGCGGACAGGGTGGTTCCGTTTGAAGCAGGCAATCGCATTCTCTCCACAATTAAGCAGGTATATGCCCGGTATATGCAGCGATTGTTCCCCATCTGTATGTATATATAAGCTAGTATTCCGCACGCACACACACACACACACACACACATATATATATATATATATATATATATATATTATTCAGCATCTATGACAGACTATATTTCGACTTGCTGTCATTACATATCATTCGTAACCGCCCGACATGATGTGTATGAGCATGTTTCAAAATGTATTCCCCGTGTGTGCTGTAGAATGACATATAATCGTTTTAGTCGATGTTTCTCATATCAGAAAAAAATCTTTCTGGTTTATTATTCGTATTGCACACACTGACGCCTACAGGCAGTCGTTATAGCCCCTGGCATACACGGTGCAATGGCGGATCCAGAGATACATGATATAAGATTGCGTGGCGCAGCTTTGCTCTTGATCCTAAGCGCTACGCGCGGATGAGACGCGCAGTTCCGCGGGATATGCGCACGCGACCGCGGGGATGTTCAAGTATGAAGCGCTGTCCGCAGTGGAGACGTGCGCCAAATTCGAGGCCCGGCGCACGTCTCCACAGCGGTCAGCGGATGGTCTGTAGTTTGAACTTTGTTCTAAATAAGAACTCTCGGCGGCTAAATAAGAGCAATATTATATATATCCAGAAAGACATGATACAAGATTGCGTGGCACAGCTTTGCTGTTGATCTGAAGCGCTGTCCGCAGTGGAGACGTGCGCCAAATTCGAGGCCCGGCGCACGTCTCCACAGCGGTCAGCGGATGGTCTGTAGTTTTAGAAGATGACAATGATTATATATGGACGATATTCTAGGAATTGGAGATTATCAAACAGTAACAAAAATCGCTCACTCATGCTCCAGATTAGTTGAATCAAAAAGGGCTTGTTGGGGGTCCATTATGCAGAGCTTCCAATTGAAATGGCCCATGAAATTGTCAAGTGGAATTGTGTTTTTCGAAACCCCAAAGAAAATGTCTCAAGTTTATGGCTCTTGACGCACGCGCATTGACGTACAAGACTGATGAAAGCACAGGCACCTAGAACGTCTCAATAAAAAAAAATCTTTACACAAATTTTCACAATGATCGACCGCCGGTGTGCAAAATAGGTGAACGTATGTGAAACATATACGGTTAGTACTTACTGTGACATATCCGTGACTAACTGACACCACTAAATTGGTAAAATGTTTCATGCACCTTAAGAAATGCTGAGAAATTACGAGGTTATTATCGCAGAACTCCCGACACCGCCCATCCTGATGTACAAAGCTATATGTAAACAAACACGCGTGTTGCGAGGTGCGTGCCTCCGATATCCATTTCGAGGCCCGCTAGGCCAAGCATAAAGCGCGCGGGCAAGACGTCACACACACAGCTACGTTCATTGGCTAAAACAATCGAGTAGATTTTTAGGGATTTTAGGAATGATTTAATTTTAAGAAAAACTTCAATGTTCAATGAATTACGCACTCGTTCACTTCCGAAAGCGGGTAAAAATGCCTAATTTTCTACTTCGGTGCGAAATGCATCGGCCGGGCCTTTCATTATTTACGAAAAGCAAACAATCTCACCAAACACCTACACGCAGTAACGGGTCACGTCGTTGACGCCCCATTCATGCCCATCAACGAGGAAGGCGGGGCTTATTCTGATTACGGAAATGCGAAAATGCAACAGAAGGACGTAGCGCAGTGCGCTAAACAGCGTGTTATTTTCGTATTTGTGCCAAACTCTATCGTAGGAAACCGTTCTAGCCTAGCAGAATGCCCTAGTTCCTGAGATCGGCGATTTGGTGGTTCAATGGGTCCCCATATTTTAAAATATAAAACACTGGTGCGGCGTAGGCTGTGATTGGAAGACACAAAGTGTCAATCCTCGGCGCGCCTCGGCATCATGGCCGCATCACGTCCAGAAGTGAATTCTAAGGAGGGGGAGGGGGCGAATCATGCTGGGGGTGAATCATGCGAGCTCATGGGGCTCGAGAGGGGAGTGTGTTAGGCTAAAACACCTTTGCCCTGAAAATTGTAGGGGGCGACCGCCCCCTGCGCCCCTGGGTCCGCCACTGCGGTGATTTGCTAGCGTCAATATTTTTGCTAGGTGAGCCTGGAGAATGGTTTGAGCGGGAACATTGCTTTCGACGAACATGGCAGAAGAGTGAACTACACAATCTATATTTGGGAGTACACACTGAACAGAGAGAAGACGTGGGTGCGTAGAACGATATTGCGAACAAGCTCGTTGCCAAAACGTGTGTATATAGGAAACAGCAATTCAAATTCAAATGCGTGTGTGGATAAGTGTCTGCGTGCGTGTGCGTGGGTGTGTGCGTGCATGCGTGTGCGTGTGTGTGTGTGCGTGTGTATGTTTGTGTGTGTGCGTGTAGGTATGTACGCGCGCGTGCGTGCGTGCGTGCGTGCCTGCGTGCGTGTGCGTGGGTGTGTGCGTGCATGCGTGTGCATGTGTGTGTGCGTGTGTATGTTCGAGTGTGTGCGTGTAGGTATGTACGCGCGCGTGCGTGCGTGCGTGCGTGCGCGCGCGTGTGTGTGTGTGTGTTTACGTGTCTATGTTCGTGTGTGCGTACGTTTGCGTGTGCGTGCCCGTGTGCGTGTGCGTGCGTGTGCGCGCGTGTGTGTGTGTGTGTTTACGTGTCTATGTTCGTGTGTGCGTACGTTTGCGTGTGCGTGCCCGTGTGCGTGTGCGTGCGTGTGCGCGCGTGTGTGTGTGTGTGTTTACGTGTCTATGTTCGTGTGTGCGTACGTTTGCGTGTGCGTGCCCGTGTGCGTGTGCGTGCGTGTGCGCGCGTGTGTGTGTGTGTGTTTACGTGTCTATGTTCGTGTGTGCGTACGTTTGCGTGTGCGTGCCCGTGTGCGTGTGCGTGCGTGTGCGCGCGTGTGTGTGTGTGTGTTTACGTGTCTATGTTCGTGTGTGCGTACGTTTGCGTGTGCGTGCCCGTGTGCGTGTGCGTGCGTGTGCGCGCGTGTGTG
>NW_014577442.1:121008-127250 GCF_000485595.1 Priapulus caudatus
GCTACACACCGAGGATATATATATATATATATATATAGCTAACACAATATGGCCGCTGTTACAGGCGTCAGCGTGGTGCTGTTCCTAGTGTCGCGCTTCAGTCCGTACGAGTGGCGCGTTGAACAGTGTGGAGGTGATGCGGAGATCGTCAATGACTTCACGATCTTCAACAGCCTGTGGTTCTCGCTCGGTGCCTTCATGCAGCAAGGCTGCAACATCACGCCAAGGTACGCGTGTTAGTGTCAACGCTATGTCACGTCATGGTCAGCGCGTGTCAGTGTCAACGCTACTACATGACAAGGTAGGCGCAAGGCTGCAACATCACGCCAAGGTGTCAGTGTCAACGCGGCGTTATGACATGGTAAGCGTGTGTCAGTGACAACGCTATGTCACGCCATGGTCAGCGCGTGTCAGTGTCAACGCTACTACATGACAAGGTAGGCGCAAGGCTGCGACATCACGCCAAGGTACGCGTGTGTCAGTGTCAACGTTACGGCACGGCTAGGTAAGCGTGTGTTAGTGTCAACGCTACGACGTGACAAGGTAAGCGTGTGTCAGTCTCAACGCTATTACATGACAATAACGTCGTTAGACAATTACCGCGTTCACACGGTAATGGTTTGGCTCGAGCTAAATGGGCTAAATTTGGCTCGGGCCGGTTTGAGTCGGAGCGTTCACACGTACGCAATCGAATACTATCTGTCGCGAGATGGCGTTATGTACGATTCAGTGTTTACATCTGTTTCGAGTTCAATTATCAATCTTGAAAACATGCATCCTGATCAAATTTTTCGAATTTTTATACTGTTTTGGACTTTATTTCGTTTTACACGTTCGACACTCGCGCTACTGCTCTACCGATTTAGCTGGTGCTAAAATTTGGCTCGGGCCTGGTCAGACGTTTTCGATGGAACCAAATTGGCTCGTGCTAACTCGGCACGGCCCCGAAAAACCGTCCGTGTGAACGTTCGGCTCGAGCCAAATTTGGCGCGGGCCTCATTAGGCGCGGGCGATAAACGTCCGTGTGAACGCGCCTAATATATACCATTACAGATTGTCGCAGTAGCTGTTAGAATGCCGTCGTCTTTCTATCGCATGCACATGCGCGCGTCACTAGTAAAGCAAAATGACGCAGCAGTAGTCGCGGTTACGCATTTCACGTGTTTATGTTGGTGACAACGGTAGTGGCACTTGTGCGCGACACTGCGTTTAGCTTGGTGACAACTGTAGTCTCAGATGCACGCGACACTACCTCATCCGTGGTGACGCAGCAGTACAGTATATGTCTCGTGTTTAGGTCGGTGTCAGGCCGGATTGTCGGGTCGGTGTGGTGGTTCTTCACCCTCATCATGATCTCCTCCTACACTGCCAACCTGGCCGCCTTCCTCACCGTGGAGCGCATGGCCGCGCCCATAGAGAGCGCTGACGACCTAGCGAAGCAGATGGAGATACAGTATGGAACCTATATAGGAGGGTCCACGTACAAGTTCTTTGCTGTAAGTATCTTGATTTTTGCGTTCGTTAAAACCGATGTAACGGCGGAGTAAAGACAAAGAAAACGCGATGATCTGCTCATTGCTATAGTGTGGTGTCTTTCTCTGTACACTACGATGTAGAAATCTGTACAACACGATGTGTAGTTGCCAGGGCTGCCAACATTGGGTGATAGGTGAGAGTGAGATGCCAGGGAGCAAAGCGACCGAGCGGGGGGTGGGTGTGGGAAAATGCACCAATTTGTGCAATTTGGTGCATACTAAAGTGACTGTTTTCAGATATTGTAAGATTTTTTTTGCTGTGCGTGAGATATTTTAGCGTTTTATTCATGAAGAGATATTTATGCGTGAGATATCTCAGCATTTTTTTGCTGTGCGTGAGATATTGTAAGATCAGCGTGAGAGCGTGAGATTTGGTCAAAATGCGTGCGTATCACGGTCAATGCGTGAGAGTTGGCAGCCCTGAGTTGCTCATCTTGCATAAAAGACGCAACGTCTACACACACGCTTGAATACATACGTATTTTCGTTCTCGGACCACGTCCGGCATTTTGTCCATGTAGACCCGCGTTGTTATTACGAACAAATTGGATTCTGTTCACGGCTACTCTTTAGACTACTACGAGTGGGGCTACGCAACATAAATGAGCCGGTCTATTAATTACTAAAGCTAATACATGCTTAATGGGATTGCGTGCATGCATAAAAAGAAAAACAAATTTATATGAGCAATAAAAGAGAGCATTAAATGCCTCTATATACATGATAATGAGACTGATAATGTATAATGTATGCACAAGACTCAGACAAGTTACCCTTAGCTTTGAATGTCTGATAGATACAGTCGCTGCAAATGAGATATATGTATACTTATGGCAGTAAATGCAATATTACCGTCTTTATGGCAAAGCCAGAGCTTTGTAGCCGAATCAATAAGTTGAATTTGCATGCTAAATATTTCCTAGAGAAGCAATTGTATTTCGTATAAATACGTTATATCTGATATGACATGTAATGAATTTAAAGGCGCAGACGATGTGCGAGAGATTCACTTTTAATTTAAAAGCACGCAGCACGCAAACATATCTAGTTTTGACATTTTTAACGCATGAACAATTTTTAGTTTACGCATTTAACTAACGATATCGCGTTGAATTTTCGTCTGCAGAGTTCATCGCTTCCACTCTACAAGAGAATGTGGTCCTACATGAGTACACAGAAACCGTCCGTGTTCACAGCGTCAACTAGGGCCGGTATAGAACGTGTCCGAAATTCAAAGGTATGCGATAGTAGTGGCCTCCTCACACTTGCGTATAACAGGAGGCTCATCGTATCAAGTGCGTATTATAAGAAGGGGTTGAATTCTTCCTTCCTAAGCAAGCGTCCTTCTAATGATCTTGATCGTATATATATATATATATATATATATATATATATATATAAGCTGAGTCGATTGTTACAATATAAATTTCAAGTGTTTAGGTTGGTGTCCACGGTAGTGTCACATGCACGCGACAGAATGTTTAGGTTGGCGACAATGCAGTTCCACATGCACGCGACACTACCGATGCATGCGTGGTGACGCGGCAGTACAGTATACCGTGTGCGCGCATCTCTCGTGTTTAGATCGGTGTCGGGCCGATTACAGCTGCGTCAAATATACATATCGTCAAGAGCGTATAAAGAAGGACATACACTTCTTTATACGCACTTGATATCGTATATACAATCAAATATAATTACAACTATGTGGAGTTCACTGTAGTTGAGTACATTGGAGGTCGTGTGCAGCCGCGTACGGATAAAAGTCCCGGTGGTGCAAACCCCGAAACTCGCTTGCTCATTGGTTGGCGGCTTTCTGATTGCAGGGTCGCTCGAATATAGGATTAAACTTGATATTTATCGGCGGTGAAAGCCCTCATAGGTTAAACCGCCCAAAGCCGGTAATGGCACGCGCGTCCCTTTACCTCTATTTCGACTCTAGGGAATATCTTTTCGCGAGACGAGTCCACATCCATCATGATCATTGCTGTTTCGTGTTCTCTGTTCATATGCCATTGCCGCCTTTAGTAGAGCCGCGCGATAACACAACTACGCCGGGTGAACAGTCAATTTAGGAACACTGCCGCTTGCAAAACGGATTCAGCGCTGAAAGGAACATGTCTCTCTAACTCTACATCGGAAAGAGTTTTCTGAGCACCCCCAATGAAAATATTAATCCCGTAAAATGTCCTGCTTGTAGAACAACGTAGGAACGTTTCTCCAGGGGGAAACGTTTCTCGGGTGGGTGGGGGGGGGCTTTACCAAGCACCTAGACAGGCATCCACAGGGTACACGAAAGATACGCATCCTACTGTTCGACCTGTACGTATAATTGTATAGTCCGCAGGTCTGCCTGACGCAGTGTTGAAATTGCCGCATACAGTGAATATTAGAGGGTCAGACACTCTCGGGTATTTATCCGCAGCCAGACAGTAGACCTGTAGACCTGTAGACCTAGCTGTATACGTGTATACGTGTATACGTCGAACGATGACGTCAGCTCGTAGTGTCTTTAGCAAACAGCTCGTGACCACTGATCTATCTATATATATCTATCTATCTATATATATATATATATATATATATATATATATATATAATATATATATATATATAGTTCGCATATGTGCTAATCTAATCCGGGGTGCTAAACTAGAATTGGGCCCATAGTTCTAATTGCTGCCACCAGGAGGCGGACATGGCGATCGCTGGCATGACGATTACGTCCGAGCGCGAACGCGTCGTTGACTTCTCAAAGCCTTTCATGACCCTCGGCATCAGCATCATGATCACAAAGCCGGAGAAGTCGAAGCCTGGAGTGTTCTCCTTCATGAACCCGCTCTCCTACGAAATCTGGATGTGCATCTGCTTCGCGATGATAGGTAAGAGGACGACGACGATGACGATGACGGCTGTGACGACGACGATGACGATGACGGTTGAGACGATGATGGTGATGACGGTTGCGATGGCGATGGAGACGACAGCTCTAAAGACGACGATTACAATGACGACTGCGACGACGACGACGATGACAATGACGACTGTGATGACGATGGCGATGACGGCTGTGACGACAACGATGGCGATAACGGCGGTAACGACGACGATGGCGATGACATTGTGACGACGACCACGACGCCAGCTAACAGCAACGGGTTACCGTTACGAGCAGCTGTTATGAGCAGCTGTTACGAGAGCTGTTACGAGCCAACCGTTACGAGCAGCGTTAGACCACCATGATCGTTCACGAATCTCTTACATCAACGAGATTCACGCAACCGATGGTCCTCCCCTTATAGGCTATATATATATACAGTAGGCTGTATATATATATAGAGAGAGAGAGAGAGAGAGAAAGAGAGAAAGAGAGAGAGAGAGAGAGAGAGAGAGAGAGAGAGAGAGAGGAAGAGAGAGACAAGGAGAGAGAGAGAGAGAGAGAGAGGAGAGAGGAGAGAGAGAGAAGAGAGGGAGAGAGAGGAGGAGAGAGAGAGAGAGAGAGAGAGAGAGAGAGAGAGAGATGGAAAGAGAAAGCGCGAACCACGATATATAATATATATATATATATAGTAACACAAGATTGGCCGCTGTACAGGCGTCAGCGTGGTCTGGTTTCTAGATGCGCGCTCAGTGCGTACGAGTGGCGCGTGTGAACAGTGTGAGGCGATGCGAATAGTCAATGACCTTCACGATCTTATCACAGCCTGTGCGTTTCGCTCGTTGCACTTCATGCAGGCAGAGGCTGGGAACATCACCCAAGGTACGCGTGTTTAGGTAACGCTATGTCAGTACATTGTCAGCGTCGTGCTCAACAGTAAACGCTTACTAAACATGACAAGGTAGGCGGCAAGGCTGCAAACATCACACGCCAAGGTGTCCAGTGTCAACGCGGCGAGACATGGTAAGACGTGTGTCAAGTGAACCACTACGCGTATGTCACGCCAGTGGTCAGCCGGTCAGTGTCCAACGCTACTACATTGACAGAGGTAGGCGCAAGGCTCGGACATCTAGCTCCAAGGTACCGTGTGTCAAGTGTCAACGTTACGCACCGGCTAGTAAGCGTGTGTTAGTGCAACGCTAGCGAACGTGACACAGGTAAGCGTGTGTCAGTCTCGACGCTATTACATTGAACAATAACGTCGTTAGACATTACCGTGCGTTCACACGGCGTAAATGTTTGCTCGAGCTAAATGGGCTAAAATTGGCTCGGCCGGTTTGAGTCCGGAGCGTCACTACGTACGCAAGCGAATACATATCTGCGCGAGATGGTCGTTATGTACGAATTTCAGTGTTTACATATGTTTCGAGTTCGAATTATCAATCTTGAAACATGGCATCCCTGATCAAATTTTACGAATTTTTATACATGTTTTGGACTTTTATTTCGTTTACCACGTTCGATGCACTCGCCGCTACTGCCTCTGATTACTGTTACTGAATGAAAATTTGCTCGCCTGGTCAGGACGTTTCGATGGAAACCAAATTTGGCTCGTGCTAACTCGGCCACGATGTGCCTGATAAAACGTCCGTGTCAACGTGTCGGCTCGAGCACAAATTATGGCGCGGCCTCAGTTATGCGCTGGAGCGATAACTCCGTGACGCCGCTAATATAGTACCCATATTACAGATATGTCGCGAGTCAGCTGGTGTTTAGAAAAAAAAATACATGATAAATAAAGAATCCGCCTGTCTTCTATCGCATGCACA
>NW_014577442.1:127275-129775 GCF_000485595.1 Priapulus caudatus
TATCTATCTATCTATCTATCTATCATCTTCGCTTCTCTACTCTCTCTCTTACTCTCTCTCTCTTCTCTCTCTCTCTCTCTCTCGTCTCTTCGTGCTCTCTCGTCTCTCGCGGTAAGCAGAGGTGTAGATAAGGCTGGGAAAGACGGATGGAATGAAGGACGTCAGAGGATTATGGAAAGTCTGTAACCCTCTCCTCTGCTCTCTCTCTCTCTGCTCTCTCTCTCTCTCTCGTCTTCTCTCTCTTCTCTCTCTCTCTCTCTCTCTCTCTCTCTTCTCTCTCTCTATATATAATATTATATATATATATATAAATATATAGAGAAGAGAGAGAGAGAGAGAGAGAGAGAGAGAAAGAGAGAGAGAGAGAGAGAGACCAGTGCTCGTGACACCGTGTGTGTGTGTTCTGCAGGGTAAATACGCCTTCCTGCTCGAGTCGCTGACGAACGACTACGAGAACACGCGCAAGCCGTGCACGACGATGAGAGTTGGCAGCAACCTGGATTCGAAAGGCTACGGCGTCGCCACTCCCCACGGCTCCGAACTGCGGTGAGAAAACGCCGCCGCACGGAGTTAATAGAGATCTAATAGCGTAATTTAGTATTTAAGTAGTAAGTAGTAGTTATTAGTAAGACTAGCAGTTAATAGAGTAGCATATGTTTTACGGATGTAATTTTTTAGGAACTCCCTGTTGTTCTGTTTTATATCTGAGATGACGTCGAGGCACGGAGTCAATAGCGTAGCACAGTGCTTCAGTGTCATTCAACTTACGTTCAACTTCGAGTCTTTATCATAAAATGTCATTCACCCGCAACTAAATTTCCTTATGTTTTTGGTCTAGTTTCATTCACCCCAAAATAATTTCATTCACCCCAAAATAATTTCATTCACCCTTGGATGAACCATTCACCATATGTTTTACAGATGTTGTTTTGGGGAACTCCGTGTTGTTCAGTTTTATATCTAGAATTCCAAATTAGGTTATATATACACTCTGGTGTAACAAAAGAGTTATAATAGAGATCTAGTAGATATCCGCAAAAAAATCGGGAAATCGAACTAATCGAAAGATCGGGGGGGCAAATCGAAGAGTCGGGGGAGCGTTGTTTATTGCGATGATAGCCGCCAATGTGAAGTGTTTATTAGCTTGATGCTCGTCTTAGTTTCTTTCGCGGTTATCTTGTTTTCACGTTGGCCCCGCTTCGCTCGGACAGCTACGTATCCCAGCTATATTCGATGTTTTGTCTTCTGTTCAGAGAGAAGCTTACGCTAGCAGTGCTGAAGTTACGGGAGATGGGTGATCTGCATAAACTCCAGACAAAGTGGTGGGACGACAACAGCGAGTGTCTTGGCTCCAGCAGTAATCAGGTAGGCTTATGTTGACTCTTGCTTCCGAGAAGAGTTTGCGAGCATCCGGTCCGGATATTGAGCGTCGGATCAGAAGGTAGTCGAGTATCCGGTCGAGAGATAAATGGTAGGTTATCAAAAAACAAAACAAAATTCATTTTCCTGTGTGTGGTGTTTGTTTGCAGGATTCGTCGCACAACGCGCTGTCGCTCAGCAACTTTGGCGGAATCTTCTTCATTCTCATCGGCGGTCTCATCATTGCCATCATCACCGCCGTCGCCGAGATTGTGTATCGCTCCGCGTCGAAAAGCAGATCCGGCGACGCTTTATGCTTGTGATTGTCCTCCGTTTCTTTTTCTAGGAGGCTTCCCAGAGCCCCGAGTTGAATATCCACAACGTTATTGGAATCTTCTACATTCTCGTAGGTGGCCTCCTCCTTTCCCTTTTAACCACCTCCGCTGAGTTTGCGTACAGATCGCACTCCGAAGCTAACCAAACGAAGGTACGAAGAAGTGCTGATCACTACTTTTGAAATGCATTAATAAAACAAATAATAAGTAAAAACTGATGGGTCTTGATCGAAAATATAACGTTGCTGTTGTTAAAAGTTAATTATATCGGTCATCGAGTCGGATCTCGCAATCGAAAAACTCGCGTTAGAGTGAGTAATGCCCACCGAGCCATAGCCACCAGCCCATACCCGAGCCTTATGCGTTTACTCGTGCTTGAAACGTGTTGATACGATCTATAGTTCTCCTTGCTGCATGTCGGAGACGTCTTGTAGATTACGTTCATAATTCTACACGTTTCAAGCGCGAGAATCGCCGTGGACTTCAACGCGCTTTAAGCGTGCACGCGTGTTGAGGTCGACGGTGTTTATCGCTTCAAGCGGGAGAAAAAGGTTCAGGATCGGGCCAATCGAGATCCGATGTCCCCCCCAGGGGCATGATAAAGTAAATGCAATAAGAAAGAGCTTGACAAGCATGCGCCTGTAAATAAACTAAGAGTTGCGTAAAGGCATGGTGCACGATGACGTCCGACTATGTATATGGAAGCATGCGTGCAGCAATATATAGCTATATAGCGGTATTCTTCTTGCAGCACCTATATCAACGATACGAAAAGTTATTTACGTTATAATGCCACGTCCGGCTTA
>NW_014577442.1:134775-146666 GCF_000485595.1 Priapulus caudatus
ATCAGTACATGGCTCCTGATCTTCAGATGGACCACGTGTACACACCGGCGGTCATTCCCACAAAGGCTAGTCCTACATTAACAGACGACACTCGTACACAGCTCACATGTACACGTATACTGGTAGATAGTCACACACTGGCTCAGTTGTGCACAGGCACACAATGGAATGAATATCTGTATGCAGGCACGCGTGCATACACAGGCACACCATGGTACACCTGTAATGTATGCAGGCACATACGCAGACACACGAGCACACCATAAAACACATGTGTCTGCAGGCACATATACAGACACACGGGCACACCGTAAAACACCTGTGTACGCAGGGACGCATGCACACACCAGCACACATGTGTACGCAGGGACGCATGCACACACCAGCACACATGTGTACGCAGGGACGCATGCACACACCAGCACACATGTGCACACTGGCCAGCATCAAACACTTAGTCAACCTGCAGCTGAATTCACATCTCTCTGCGAATCACACACTGAAAGCGACCTTCGCACATGGGAAGTCGAGTTCTCACTCCCGAGTCGATCTATCCGAGATAATGGCAGTTACCACTGATGAGTTCTCGTGAAGTTTGGCCGAGATCTTGATATCGGATAAGCTCAGCATGCCATGCTGTCAGAGTTTTTGCAGACTTTGCACTAGTGCTTTTCCCAGATGCCTCCGATGCTATCCCCGGACGCTTCTAATGCTTTCAACGGACACTTTCAAAGCTTTACACGGAGACTTCCAATGATTTCATCGGATGCTCCCAATGCTTTCCCCGTATGCTCCCAATGCTTTCCCTGGATACTTCCAATGCTTTTCCCGGATACTTACAATGCTTTTCCCGGATACTTCCAATCCTTTCCCCGGATGCTTCTGATACCTTCCCTGGAGCAACAAGTTCTCCGGCTCCTCAGCACGCACTCGCCATACACCCTCACTCCACAATCACCGGCGCATCTTCCGCGGGCTCGCTCACAAAGTCCCAGCGGAACTTCTTTGTGAGGTGCGCGCGAAACCGCAGCCCCTTGTCGCGCAGCGCAGCGTCGACGCCGTCATCCGTCTCCAGCGTCGCGAAGAACTCTCGCAGCGTCGTCGTCAGGAAGTTGCCGCGCGTGACGACGTCCACGAAGAAATCCTCCGGGATCTCGCGCACCTGGTGGTAGAGCACGGAGACGAAGTCCGAGAAGAGGCGCGGCCGCGCGGCCGTCGCGTCCGCGCTGCCGCAGAGCAGCGCCACGAGGCTCTTCCACTGCTCGAACGCGTCGTAGACGTTGCCGACGAGGAAACAGACGAACGCAAACTGTAGCTCCGCGAGCACGTCGTCGTCGGCGGCGAAGAGGGAGGCGAGGACGTAGCTGCGGTCCATGCTGCACTTGGTGATGTCGGCCGGCGTCCCGCCCGCCGGGAAGCGTGACGGTCCATGCTGCACTTGGTGATGTCGGCCGGCGTCCCGCCCGCCGGGAAGCTGCGCCGTGCGATCGTCGTGAAGCGGATCTCCGTGCCGGCGCGCGGGACCATCAGCGGGAGGTTGTCGGCGTCGAGCACGACGCGCCGCCGCTGCTCGGCCGTCGTCGTCGCCGCCGCGGGCTCGAGCTGCGTCGCCGAGACGACCGCGCCGGAGAGAGGCTGCAGTCTCGCGACGGCGGCCGGAGTGATGTGGCTGCTAAGGGAGACCCACTTCTTGTAGCTGTCGTACGGGTAGGCGCCGAGGAAGCCGTCCAGATCTCGTAGGTTCTCCCTGAACGTGCGGACTTCCTCTGCAGACGCCGCGTCGCTGCTGATGTCTGCGGACGAGTAGAATAGTCGGTTACACACTTCACGCTCAGCGAGACAGAATAGAAACAGACAGAAAAGAAAAATAAAAAAGACAAATAGACAGAATAGAAGAGAAATGATCGATGAAGAGTACGAATTGTGGTACCCTCTAGGTGTCCTCGTTACAAGCATTGAATACTCTGACTCCCTTATAGGATGCAGTGACAGATTATAAACAGCGAAACAGTAACGTTAGTTAGTATTTGGAAAAAAGCAACCCTGGACAACTGGCCATGGATTTCAACAGAAATTGTGCAAAAAAGTTCCTTTCTAACCCTAATACAATATGTAGTGAAACCTTAATGAGTCGTACACATTATGCTAATTAATGTACCTTCTGAATATTTGTCCCACTTCTTAACCAGGAACTCTTGCCCTTGGAAATTGTGGAAAAAGCCAGTACGAGGCGCAGTTTCTCCTTGCTTGCTTACTGCACTGCATATAAAATATCTGGGGTTGACATACATTCACAGATCTATACTATATATTATTTGAATTAAACTTTCTGTTAAATTAATCTGTACAAATTACTTACTCCTGAAAACGAGTAATCTGTAAAATGACCAGCTAATTTAAATGATGTCTCAGGAGGGGACTCTTCAGCCCGACTCTTTCTCCTTTATTATAGCAAAATACAAGTACAGTGTAGCCCCGTTATAACGTGATGGTTGGGATCCATAAAATCAAGAGATAAAATATCATCGCAAAAAAAGCGGCGTCGCATTAAATCTGGGTTATATATACGTGGTTATATAAGAGCAAAAAAACGGGATCCAACAACTCATAGCGTTATATCCGAATTCGCGTAAAATCGAAGCGCGTAAAATCGGGGTTCCACTGGCACTGTATGATAATACACACAAGATTTGCTAAAATAACCACATGTGTATGATATTTGATTTTAGAACAATAATAGCCAGAGTCCTGTTGGGCAGAAACTTGGGAGAAAACTCTTGAATTTGCAGGTGTTTGACATTTGTTTGTATATTTGGAAACACATTGAATAAATTTTATCCGTAATTATTATTGCTGTTCTAGACCATATTATCATTACAATATCAGCATACCTCCTAAAAGTCAAAAGACTGCAGCAACAAACGACCATTCGTAACACTCACCATTGTAATTGCAGCGACTGGTCACAGTCACCTTGGAGGCATTAACAACGGGGGTGAAGTCAAAGTTTGTCTCTTTTCTCGCTATACAATGATGGACATTTTAATCTTGTAAACTCGAGACTGTTCTAATGCACCAGTCAATGAACCCCCCTCCCCGACCCCCGCGACAGGGCGGGGAATTAACGCTACCACAGCGTTTTAACGTGCATAATAGCTCCCACAGGGATTTAACGTGCATAATAGCTCAGGGTGGCCGGGCAACTAACAAGATGTTTTACCAGCGAGGCCATTTAGCCGTGATTTAACAATGAACAGCTCGCACTGGAAGTGGGGGACTCAGCGTTACAAAGTCTGCAGTAGTTTACCAATTGATACGTTTATTTGAAAAAGGTGTCACATGGCCGAAATTCACCGAATGGCCGAATGGCGAAAGGTGTCACATGGCACATGGAATAAATACTTGGACATTTACGAACCAGAATTTAGTTTTGTTTAGAATCTGAGAAATGATCCCCGGTTATGGGGGCTTTTAACAGACTACCTGCCCCTTATGCGGCGGAAATTGCTGTTTTTAACACTAAGGAAGTGTTAAACTCCCTGCCTTTTTCTGGGGGTCGGGGGGCCGGAGTTTGAATTGACTGTGCATAACCATTGGTTGTTTGAGATTCTATGCAAATTACAAGACAAGAGATGCCAACTGTTTTCCTAACGCTGGGCAGCCATGCACCATAAAATTCTCCAGATAATATTAAATCCAAACTTCATTAAACACCTAAGATAATCTCATCAGACCTGTATGACAGACGCCATTCCAACCAGAAGAAACAGCTGGGAACCTAGATACAATAATGTAACCCAAACCCAAGAGGATAGGGTTACAAAGCCTCCCTATCCTTTTGTGCGGAGGAATGCCCAGAGTGAATCACTCGGGCCGGTTTTGCTGGTGCGTTTTCAGAGACTAGAACTTCCAAACTGGGTTATTTCTCAACACGAACCTTTCTCGCGCTATCTGGGAACTACTATGTATCGCAATACTCTGTATTAACTATATAACCTGTTACAAAAATTTCGAAGTGACGAAGCGAGCGAATATACTGAGGCGCCATTTCTGTTGACCTGTGACGTACGCATTTCCCAATGCGCATTAGCGATCGGCAAACGCAGCGGCCCATCCGATTGGGTCGGTGAATCGCGCTCTTGCAAACCGAAGTACGTCACAGGTCAACCAGAAATGGCGCTCAGTATATTCGCCGCTCGTCACTTCGAATTTTTGTAACAGGTTATATTAGTTTAATACAGAGTATTGCGATACATGGTAAGTTCCAGATAAGCGGAGAAAGGTTTGTGGTTGAGAATAAACCCAGTTTGAAGTTCTAGTCTCTGAAAACGCACCAGCAAACCGGCCGAGTGATTCACTTCGGCATTCTGTGATGTTGGTACACTACTGTGCAGTGTCGCCCTCTATGAACTAACATATGAATGCAGAAAAGGCGCGCAAATCATCATGGCTGATTAAAGTATCGTTTGTCACAAGTCAGTGTCTTTGTTGTCACTCCACTCGTTTATCTTGACAGAAAGATGGTGTCAGAAGTGCTGGAAAACAACAATGAACTTTCGTCCAGTATATGTTTTCGTATTTTCATCGAAGAAAATGGCTTGCGGTGGTGTTCCGTTCCCGGGAAAAATTCGATCTTTCCGATGCAATCAAAATCGTGCTCAAGTTGGGAAACTGTTTGAACAGGTATGGACGAACTATACACTTTGTTCAGGACTTTCGGAGAAAGATGCGAAAATCAGATCCGCAACCTTGTTGACATGCTTCTCGAAGAGCGCTCTGAAGGCCTATAACTCGCTGACTTTTGGGCCGACAGAGGACAAAACTGACATAAACACGGTCATGACGAAAATGAAAACTCTCTGTGTTGGAACGAAGAACGAGACCTACGAACGGTACCTTTTCAACTTCGGGTGCAGAAACCAGGTGAGAAAGTAGATGACTTTTATGCCTGAGTTACTCAGGCTTTCTGAGAACTGTAATTTTGGTACATTGAGAGATTCTCTCATCAGAGATAGGCTGCTCATGGGTATCAGGGATTCGGCTGCTCAGAAAAAGCTGTTGTATGAACAAAACTCACGTTGAAAAGGCACTTCTCGTGTGCCGGTCATATGAAGCCACGGTCTCTAGACTTCAAGAAATCGGGAAAGCTGTGTCCAGTCCCTCCTCAGGCGGCTCCTGGCAGATGAGTGGGTGCAGTCGAGAGGAAAGCCATTCAAGAAGGCAATCGAAGCACATGCCGAAGAAGAAAACACGGTGGTCATCATAGTCATGGTAGTCAGCGCCACGTGGTGATCCTTGCCAGTACTGTGGAAGAGGGCCTCACGATCAAAAGTTTGTCCAGCTAGAGACAAAAACTGTTCAAGTGCGGGTACAAGGGACATTTTGGTCATGTGTGGCAGAAAAGTGTGTACCAGTCTCAAGTCGAATGCGGCATCGGGAGTACGTGAAGTCACTCAATCTGACTCTTTGATCGTGTTGATCAGGACGATGCATTTCTAGGCGTTGGTGGATCAGCAGGGTAATAATTCCGAAATCGATCAGTGGATTGTGAAGCTTGACGTAGATGGCGCTCCGATCAGTTTCTGTGTCGATACCGGTGGCAGATGTAAACGTGATATCTAGGTCGGTTTACGAGAACATTTCAAGCATAGAATGCTGTTCCCTACTCGCAGGACGCTGCAGAAGGTCCTAGCAGGAAGCCATTGCCACTCTCGGTACTTTCCAGTGCACCATTCGACGTAGCAAGGGAGGAAAACCTGTGCAGACAGAAATATACATCATCGAAGGTGGCTGCTCTGCGCTACTAAGCCGCTACACTAGTTTGTGATCGCCGACATAGTGCAACTTAAATGTGGGTAGTATCGGACGACTACCCCCAAGCTTTTCAAGGGGCTGGGGAAATGCCGCATCCATACAAGATCAACATGCGGGAGGGGGCGGAACCATTCGCGGTTCCCGTACCTCGACGTGTAGCTATTCCGTTAATGCCTAAGGTGAAGGAGGAATTGGATCGCTTAGAAACTAGGGTGTCATACGCAAGGTGACACAGCCTACAGACTGGTGTGCGCCTATAGTGGTGGTTCCAAAGCGTAATGGTAGCATCAGGGTCTGCTGTGATTTCACACGAACTCAATGAATCGGTAATACGTGAGCGTCACCAGTTGCCCAACCGTCGACCATGTCCTGGTCAGTATGGCAGGTGCGGAAGTTTTCTCGAAATTGGACGCTAACAGGGGGTTCATTCAGATCAAGTTGGCCGACGAGGAGTCTCAACTTCTTACCGACGTTCATAATCCATTTGTCGTTATGTTACCAGCGTTTGCATTCGGGATAAACTCCGGACGGCAGAACATTATCAGTGTCAAATACAATAGCATTCTACGTGGACTCGACGGCGTTGTGTGCATCATGGATGACTGTGGTAGTGTTTGGAGAAACGGTTTGAAGAACATGACGATCGCCTTGAGAAAGTTCTTCAGAGCTAGCGAAGCGGGGTCACACTTATCGTGGCAAAGTGTGTCTTCGGAGTTTCCAGAATAGGCTTTCGCGGGGTCACGTAGTCGGGCAAAGTGGTATCAGGTAGACCTAGTAAAGTCGAAGCTATCTCCAAGCTGCCTAAGCCACTCAATGTCCAGGATCTGCGAAGATTTATGGGCATGGGTGAACATCTGGGGAAGTTTCTCCCCAAACCTCGCGACGCAGCACGGATCTCTCTCAGACAGGTTGTTATCTGTGAAGATGACTGGTTTGGGGTCCGGTGCAGAAAACGCTTTTCAGAAGATCAAGGAGCTGATCTGTGCTGCGCCAGTGGCTCATGCTCTATGATCCTTCTCGCGAGATACGGCGTCCACTGCTGACAGTTCCTCATATGGACTCGGGGCTGTTATCAGGCAAAAGGACTCGGACGATCAGTGGAAACGCGGTGGCCTTCGCATCTAGATCACTCGCTCCAGCAGAAACCAGATACGCTCAGATCGAGAAGGAAGCGTTGGCTTCAACCTGGGCATGCTGTCGCTTCGAGGACTATCTGATTGGGCTCCGTTTCACGGCTTGAGAGGACCACAAGCGCTCATTTCGCTACTCGGATCGAAATCTCTGAGGAACTGCCGCAGTATACAGCGTAATGCGTATGCGCTCATGCGATTCTCGTATGATTATGCGAGTATGTGCCTGGAAGCAAGCCATATATCGCGGACACTCTTTCGCGTGCGCCGACCACACCTGCCAAGGAAGGCAAGGATTACGATCTTTGTGAAGAGACTAACGCGTATGTCAACCTCAGTGATTGACAACATGGCCGGCTACGGACGTTCGGCTGCGACAGATTTCGGAAATCAGTTGGAGACGAGCTATCCCGGCAACTGCGTACGTACGTGGAAAAGTGTTGGCCTGCCAAATGCCAACTGACTTCTTTGCTCCAGAATACTGGGCTTACCAGGCAGATCTGACCATCGTTCAAGGTCTACTACTGTATCGATCTCGCATCTTCGGCCTCATCCTTTCGTCTGGAGATGTTAGGATCGTCTGCACGAAGGGCATCAAGGGATTGTGAAATGCGCCAGCGGCGCTTACAGTCGGTTGGTGGCCGGCATTTCTCGTCAAATCGAGGACCTGGTGAAAAATTGTCGCGTTTGTAAGCAAAGCTGAGCGAAATCCGATGGAACCGCTTCGTCCCTCAGTTATGGCCTACCAGGCCTTGGCAAAAAGTTGCGACGGACTTGTACGAATTCAGAAAAGATCAGTATTCTGATAGTAGTTGTTACTACTCGCGATTCATAGAGATGGCGCGACTCAAAGACTTGACAGTCAGACTAGCGGTCACCCATGCTCAAATCGTTCTTTGCTAGGCACGGGGTTCCGGAGACTCTGATGAGTGATAATGGTGGCCAGTACACTGCAGATGAGTTTGCTAGATTCGCACGCGACTACGGGTTCCAGCATGTTACCATGAGTCCTCACCGATTCTTTCAGGAAATGGGGAGGTAGAGAGAGCGGTGAAAACGCTCAAAGGTCTGCCCAGTTCGCGGCTGGCAGATCGCTACGCGGCGTTGCTGTGCTATCGTACACACCTCTAGCTTGCGGCGTTTAGCCAGCTGAACTCTTGTACAATCGTCGTATGGACAAAATTCCTATGGTTCCTGAGAAGCTGGCTACCAGCTGTTCTGATCCCGTTGTTCTCCGTGGAAAGGAAGAGCATATCCGGATGCCGGTCGAAAATCAACTTCGACAGGTCTCATCGTGCTAGAGATCTCCTTCGTTGGAAGAAGGCCAAGAAGTCTACCTGCCAGGCCGTCAGGAGACGGGAGTCTCGACAACAAGGTGCATGATCGGTCTTACGTGGTGAACACACCTACAGGCTATTCCAGGAGAAATCGAGTCCAGATTAATAAGCTAACAGAGACAGACTCCCGCCGACTCTCCGGCTCCAAGGTTGGAATCGCCTCCAGCATGGGAGAGGAAACCTGCTAGTGGGCTCTAGTGTCGCAAGGGAGCCTCCCACATATGTTACAAGGTCTGGCCGTGTATCAAAGCCAAACCCAAGATATGCAGACACCTAAACTTTTGCGTTTTGGGTCTGCATTGCAAGCTTAGTATGAAGTGTAGGCGGATCGCTGCTCATTGCTTGCAGAGTCACAACGCGTGACTCTAGTGTTATATAGATTCAAGGCAGGACAGGTTTACTAGCCTTTTATCAGAGTTCAGGGCAGTTATATTTTGCCAGGTTTACATTAGTCCTCGGGTTTTGGACTTATTATTCTACTCTTAGCCTCACTTAGTACATACGTTGCTAAGAACTGAACTAACACCAATTATATGAGGCTTGTTTGTTTTCACAGATTCATTCATTATGAGCTCAAAAATGAGTGAGACACATTTAGTTGAAAAGTTAACAGTTGGTTTATTCGGAAGTATATATGTGATTCATCGACAGATTTCAATACAGTCTCCATTCATCTCAAGACTCAGTGGACTGTCTATCAATCTTAAAGAAAGGGAGATGTGATGTTGTACACTAGGTGGCAGTGTTCGCCCTCTATGAACTAACATATGAATGCATGAAAAGGGCGCGCAAATCATCATGGCTGAATAAAGTATCGTTTGTCACAAGTCAGTGTCTTTGTTGTCACTCCACTCGTTTATCTTGACAGAAGACATTGCCTCTCCGCACAAAAGGATAGGGAGGCTTTGTAACCCTATCCTCTTGGGTTTGGGTTACATTATTGTATCTACTGGGAACCCAAATTTCTTAGGAAATGTTTTTGTTGCGTCCAACTCAAAATATTCTCCAATTTTTTTACGGTTGTGATTCGCAATTAAATCATGTTGCGCGACTGTCGCTGGAAATCAAAAACGATTCTAAATATTTATCTTACCTATAGTACACAAAATGTAAACCTGGAGGAATCATCTTTACGCCTTTAAACTTGTCACCGGTGTTCCAGCAGTTACAGTCGATTCCAAACTCTGTTCCTGGCGGTACATCTAACAACATAAAAACTGCACCATCTTCTAGCAATTTTCTAGCCCTATCTTGGCTCATAGGCTGGTTTGCATCTAACTTTGAGGATCCTCTTTCCATGACTGCCTTTTGTATCAGCTATCAATTGTTACAACTACACAAACAATCAGCAAAACAACAAATTCGTCATAGCTTCAATAAACTTCAAGCCCACTTATTCTAAGCCCCCAACATTCAAGATATTATTATAGAGATCACTGCTCCAGCCGTGTGGGGGTGCATCCATGCTCGCATGCGCACCATCTACCGGCGTTTATTAGCAAATGTTTGGACGAAACCTAAATTAGTTTCATATACCTGTTATATTATTAATATAATAACAATAGTGTAATAGTGTATCATATATTTATATATCGTTTAATTAATGATATATCCGTTAACAGAAACATTAACTATTAGTATATTTTTGAATGAATTTAGTTTTATATATTAGGCCTACGTGTGATGAAATCTTGCTGACTGCACTTGAGGTAATTTGTGTGGTAATGTGGGCCACTGAATTTGTGTTTAAATTTTGAATTTGTGTCTCATCATTCAAGATGTATTTGTGTTGCTACATCTGATCGCTGAGAAAGCAATTACTCAACGCAGTAGTTGGATATGAGAAATACATCACGATGTCACTGTTTGTTTAATAATGATAGGGTGCACAACTTTTCCAAAGCAACATATTAAATGTAGGCAATGGGTGGCGATGTGTCCCAAAAGCCAGATGAGAATATATATCCTAATTTCTTCAAATGAATAAAATAGTATTTTGTTGAATTTATACTATTGATTCAGACAATACACGCCTACTAGTTAATTTAATAAACAAACCAGTGCATAGTCGCACCAAATCTCCGTGTAGCATAGCAGGAAACCTGCGCTCGCGCACGCCCAGTATTCTGGTACAGAGACAGATTGAAGGAAATTATCCGTGAAAAGACACAACGAGTGACAAAAAACAAAATAATTAATTCTATTTAGTTTTTTAATCAATCTTTTATTTATTAGCTTGGTAATATCAGTATAGTTTCCATGATATGTAAATCCGTCTAATGCGTTTTGCATCATTAATTATTATTATACGACGTGAATGCTATACGTTCGTTGTCTGAAATCGTCTTTCCTTGATTAAACCTTATATATAAAAAGTTTATACGTGTACCTTGATACGGCACGATGCTAGTACTAACACGTCCGCACACGCACGTACGTACGCATGTACGCAGGCACGTAGGTGTGTGTGTGTGTGTGTGTGTGTGTGTGTGTGTGTGTGTGTTGTGTGTGCGTGTGTGTGCGTGTGTGTGTGTGCGTGCGTGTGTGCGTGAGTGTGCGTGTGTGTGTGTGCGGCGCGCGCAGCGGCGCCGGTGTGGTGTGTGGGTGTGTGTGTGTGTGCGTGTGCGTGTGTGTGTGTGTGTGCGTGTGCGTGTGCGTGTGCGCGCGCTGTGTGTGTGCATGGTATGTTATATCGTTCCTGAACTAAAGTATTCCAGAATCCACTGATTACTATGATGAAACGAATTTCTCTAGTACGTAATAGAGTGTCATATATGGGTGATTATTTGACATCTGTCATCCTGTTATATGTCATAGAAATATATCACTATTCAACGTCTCTTACGAGCATTACTTGTGTCTAATCTAATAAGATGCTCACATCAGTTGCGTATTATAACTGAATCTACACTAAAACATATGGTGAAATCAAAATATGCCATAACGCGCGCATATGCTAATTATACACATTTATAACGACGTGGCAATAGCGTCACTATCGTCATCAGAATCACCGGCGTAAACATCATCACCGTCAATATATTTCTGTCACCAGTGTCACGCGTTTTAACCGTGAGCGCTTTTCGCCCGTTTGTTAATTGTACGATGCTTCGTAATGGCTTAATTAACAATACTACGATAGCTACAATAAATGAAACGTATAGCGAGGATGTTATGTAGTCGCTTGTCTTTTTTTACAACTACGGCATAGATATGTGCCAGTTTTACAACCGACTTGTGCGTTCAGAATCAAATCACGATCAAAAATAGATATCAGGCGTTTATGAAATCGACATCATGGACAAGAGAATTTGACAAGACAAGACAAGACAAGAATTTCAGGGATCCGAAGAATCATCTTATGGCTATGGGGCACGGCTCATGCACGGGCCGCAATAAAAGCTGCATGATGCTGCACATGCAATATTCCTGAATATGTGTCGCTTGCGCCTTTTTGTGCACGGGCAACTGCAGCTATGGAGGTTAATAAAGCTGATCGTGTAATCGCAAAGCAAGGCAACTATGCCAAAGGTCTGTCGCTTCTCTCTCAATGCAATCTCGTTGTCGTCTGACGATGCAGCTAAGGTCAAGGAAACCAGCGAGAGCGCCA
>NW_014577442.1:148676-154086 GCF_000485595.1 Priapulus caudatus
ACAGGGGGTGGGTGGGCGAACGTGGCATACAGGGGGTGGGTGGGCGAACGTGGCATACGTGATGTATGTACGTATTAATTTTATATTACGTGTGATGAAATCTTGCTGACTGCACTTGAGGTAATTTGGGTTTAATACCAATTACCGTATAATACTAATACCAAATACCAATTTAATACTAATACCAATAAATAGACGTGACATTCACATTTTGAATTTGTGTCTCATCATTCAAGATGGATTTGTGTTGCTACATCTGATCGCTGAGAGAGCAATTACTAGACGCAGTAGTTGGATATGAGAAATAAATTATCATGTCTTTGTTTAATAATGATAGGGTGCAGCAATAGCGGATCGAGGGGGGTTGAGGGGTGGACCCCCCCTCCCGTTCAGCCACTGACTAATGTTATGATACTAGTAAAATGGGGAAAAACATAAAAAAGTCAGTCTGCAGGATGATACAAACATGGAGATTTCCCCTGTGACCACACAGCTGCCTGAGTTTTACAGGTGGGTACTCAAATATCAATCACCCCCGTCTCCTGATAGCTAGACGTGATGCGGCCATGATCCCAAGGCGCGCCGAGGATTGACACTTTGTGTCTTCCAATCACAGCCTACGCCGCACCAGTGTTTTATATTTTTAAATATGGGTACCCATTGGACCACCAAATTGCCGATCTCAGGAACTAGGGCATTCTGCTAGGTTAAAACGGTTTCCTACGATAGAGTTTGGCACAAATACGAAAATAATACGCTGTTTAGCGCACTGCGCTACGTCCTTCTGTTGAATTTTTGCATTTCCATAATCAGAATAAGCCCCGCCTTCTTCGTTAATGGGCATGAATGGGGCTTAAACGACGTGACCCGTTACTTCGTGTAGGTGTTTGGCGAGACTGTTTGCTTTTCGTAAATAATGAAAGGCCCGGCCGATGCATTTCGCACCGAAGTAGAAAAATTAGGCATTTTTACGCGCTTTCGGAAGTGAACGAGTGCGTCATTCATTGAACATTGAAGTTTTTCTTAAAATTAAATAATTCCGAAAATTCCTAACCGCGCTACTCGATTGTTTTAGCCAATGAACGTAGCTGTGTGTGTGACGTCTTGCTCGCGCGCTTTATGATGCAGCCGTTAGCTCGAGGCTAAAAATGGATATCGAGGCCGCACCTGCAAACGCGGTTTTTCTACTAGGTTGTAGCTTGGGGTGACTCAGGGTGGGCGGTGTCGGGAGTTCTGCGATGATAACTCGTAATTTTCTCAACATTTCTTAAGGTGCATTGAAGCATGTTTACCATTTTGTGGCGTCAGTTAGGCACGATATGGCTCATCAGTAAGCTACTACCGTATAGTTTCACATACGTTTCACCTATTGTTGCACACAGGCGGTTCCGATCATTATATATATTGTGTGAAGATTATTTTTATTGAGCGTTCAAATTGGGCTGTGCCTTTCCCAGTTTGTTCGTCAATGCACGTGCGTTAAGAGCCATAAACTCAACAAAATTTTTGTTCATCTAGGTTAGTGTGTATGCCCTGAATGCGTGATTGTATATGGAGGGGATGCTGTAAGAGGGAGACATTTTCTTGTGGGGTTCTCGAACATCATTCACTTTGACATGGACAGGAAGCTCTGCATTAAGTAGCCCCAACAAGCCCTTTGACTGACTGTCAGAAATTTAAAGGTCTGGATCTTGTTCTTATTTAGCGCGGTATAGTTTTATTTGAAACAAAGTCGTTTATTGTTATCTTCTAAAGCTACGACTTCCTGACGTGTGGAGACGTGCGCGGTGCCTCGAATTTGGCGCACGTTCATGGCGGACAGCGGCCTGTGCATTACTTGAATCCCGCGGTCGCGTGCGCATATCGCGGAACTGCGCGTCTCATCCGCGCGCAGCGCTCAGGATCAACAGCAAAGCTGTGCCACGCAATCTTGTATCATGTCTCTCTGGATCCGCCCCTGACCCACTGGACCCCCTGAGCACTGGTGTACAACTTTTCCAATGCAGCATAACACTAATAACACCAATGGGTGGCGATGTGTCCCAAAAGCCGTATGAGAATATATATCCTACTTTATTCAAATAAATGAAATAAAATTTTGTTGAATTTATACTATTAATTCAGACAATGCACGCCTACTAGTTAATTTAATAAACAAGCAGTGCATAGTCGCACCAAATCTTCGTGTAGCATAGCAGGAAATCTGCGCACGCCCAGTATTCTGGCAGAGACAGATTGAAGGAAATTATCCGTAACTATAGGGCAAAACGAGTGACAAAAAAACTAAATAATTGATTGTATTTTGTTGTTTAATCAATCTTTTATTCATTAGCTTGGTTATATCAGTATAGTTGCCATGATATGTAAATCCGTCTAATGCATTTTGCATTATTAATTATTATTATACGACGCGAATGCTATACGTTCGTGTCTGAAATCGTCTTTCCTTGATTAAACGTTATATATAAAAAGTTTATACGTGTACCTTGATACGGCACGATGCTAGTACTAACACGTCCGCACGTGTGCGTGTGCGCGCGCTGTGTGTGTGCAAAGTATTCCACTAATTATTATGATAAAACGAATTTCTCTAGTACCTAATAGAGTGTCATATATGGGTGATTATTTGACATCTGCTCATCCTGTTATATGTCATAGAAATATATCACTATTCAACGTCTCTTCCGAGCATTACTGTGTCTAATCTATAAAATGCTCACATCAGTTGCGTATTATTAACTGAATCTACACTAAAACATATTGGTGAATACAAAATATGCCATAACCGCGCGCATATGCTAATTATACACATTTACTAACGACGTGGCAATAGCGTCACTATCGTCATCAGAATCACCGGCGTAAACATCATCACCGTCAATATATATACGTGAGCGCTTTTCGCCCGTTTGTTAATTTTTCGATGCTTCGTAATGGCTTAATTAACAATACTACGATAGCTACAATAAATGAAACGTATAGCGAGCATGTTATGTAGTCGCTTGTCTTTTTTACTAGTCTTTTTTTACAACTACGGCATAGATATGTGCCTGTTTTACAACCGACTTGTGCGTTCAGAATCAAATCACGATCAAAAATAGATATCAGGCGTTTATGAAATCGACATCCTGGACAAGAGAATTTGACAAGACAAGACAAGACAAGAATTTCAGGGATCCGAAGAATCATCTCATGGAGCGCAATTTAAGCCGCAAGAAATTTTACATGCTACTGTACATTTAATAGCCCTGAATATGTGTCGCTTGCGCCTTGCTGCGCACGGGCAACTGCAACTATTGGATGTTATAGTGTTCAACGAGTATTGGCAAAAGAAGTCACGTATGGCGCCATTGAGTTCTCGCTTCTCTCTTAATGCAATCTCGTTGTCGTCTGACGATGCAGCTAAGGTCACGGAAACCAGCGAGAGCGCCAGCACCACCTGTCGGTTACAATTTCACACTGATGAATCTGAACACAAGCTCAGTACACGCGCACGAACATTAGAAGAAATTTAAAATTAGGTTCACTGCACTCGCTATGGTCAAACCAGCTATAGAAAAACGTGGCATACAGGGGGTGGGTGGGAGAACGTGGCATACGTGATGTATGTACGTATTAGTGTTATATTACGTCTGATGAAATCTTGCTGACTGCACTTGAGGTAATTTGGGTTTAATACCAATAGACGGGACATTCACATTTTGAATTTGTGTCTCATCATTCGAGATGGATTTGTGTTGCTACATCTGATCGCTGAGAGAGCAATTACTATAGACGCAGTAGTAGGATATGAGAAATAAATTATCATGTCTTTGTTAAATAATGATAGGGTGCAGCAATAGCGGATCGAGGGGGGTTGAGGGGTGGACCCCCCCCCCCCCGTTCAGCCACTGACTAATGTTATGATACTAGTAAAATGGGGAAAAACATAAAAAAGTCAGTCTGCAGAATGATACAAACATGGAGATTTCCCCTGTGACCACACAGCTGCCTGAGTTTTACAAGTGGGTACTCAAATATCAATCACCCCCGTCTCCTGATAGCTAGACGTGATGCGGCCATGATCCCAAGGCGCGCCAAGGATTGACACTTTGTGTCTTCCAATCACAGCCTACGCCGCACCAGTGTTTTATATTTTTAAATATGGGGACCCATTGGACCACCAAATTGCCGATCTCAGGAACTAGGGCATTCTGCTAGGTTAAAACGGTTTCCTACGATAGAGTTTGGCACAAATACGAAAATAACACGCTGTTTAGCGCACTGCACTACGTCCTTCTGTTGAATTTTCGCATTTCCATAATCAGAATAAGCCCCGCCTTCTTCGTTAATGGGCATGAATGGGGCTTAAACGACGTGACCCGTTACTTCGTGTAGGTGTTTGGCGAGACTGTTTGCTTTTCGTAAATAATGAAAGGCCCGGCCGATGCATTTCGCACCGAAGTAGAAAAATTTGGCATTTTTACGCGCTTTCGGAAGTGAACGAGTGCGTCATTCATTGAACATTGAAGTTTTTCTTAAAATTAAATAATTCCGAAAATTCGTAACCGCGCTACTCGATTGTTTTAGCCAATGAACGTAGCTGTGTGTGTGACGTCTTGCCCGCGCGCTTTATGCATGGCTTAGCAGGCCTCGAAATGGATATCGGAGGCACGCACCTCGCAACACGCGTGTTTGTTTACATATAGCTTGTGACACCAGGATGGGCGGTGTCGGGAGTTCTGCGATGATAACCTCGTAATTTCTCAGCATTTCTTAAGGTGCATGGAACATTTTACCAATTTAGTGGCGTCAGTTAGTCACGGATATGTCACAGTAAGTACTAACCGTATATGTTTCACATACGTTCACCTATTTTGCACACAGGCGGTCGATCATTATGAAAAATATTGTGTGAAGATTTATTTTTATTGAGACGTTTCAAATGCCTGTGCTTTCACCAGTCTTGTACGTCAATGCACGTGCGTTAAGAGCCATAAACTCAACAAAATTTCATCTCGGTTATTGTTTACGCCTGAATGCGTGATTGATCAGGGAGGGGATGCATGTAAGAGGGAGACATTTTCTTTGGGGTTCCGAAAAACACAATTCCACTTGACAATTGGGACCATGGGAAGCTCTGCATAATAGACCCCCAACAAGCCCTTTGACTGACTAGTCAAGAAATTCAAAGGTCTGTATATTGTTCTTATTTAGCCGCCGATATAGTTCTTATTTAGAACAAAGTCTTTATTGTTATCTTCTAAAACTACAGACTATCCGCTGACCGCTGTGGAGACGTGCGCCGGGCCTCGAATTTGGCGCACGTCTCCACTGCGGACAGCGCTTCATACTTGAACATCCCCGCGGTCGCGAGCGCATATCCCGCGGAACTGCGCGTCTCATCCGCGCGCAGCGCTCAGGATCAACA
>NW_014577442.1:154345-159249 GCF_000485595.1 Priapulus caudatus
ACACGACACACCACACACACACACACACACACACACACACACACACACACACACACACACACACACACACACACACACACACACACACACACACACACACACACACTCCACACACACACACACGCATATATATATATATATATATACAAGTCTCGCACAATAGCTCACCTTATGTGTGATACCGTTTTCCTCTCTCGTTGTCACGTTGTCAACAAATGCCGATAGTGGCGGTAGTATTGCTGGCAATGAGCGGTGTCGAAGGTTAGCTCACTATTTATGTTGAACATGTAGGACAGTGGTACTACGAGCATAATTAACCACTTCATCGAAGAACGCATATCATTATCGTACCTATGAGGTAAACGGACGTTTAACATATACAGACTAATTCAGTTTTGCTCACTATAATGTAGCCAATGACCACCTTTTATTGGTCACTGGGCGTCGCGAAACTCCTTTTTGACCTAACCGCCCCGCGACTCTAGTTAAACCAATAAATTGCTGCCATATAGATCCAGTTGCTGCTTTCAGTTGCGATGTTTCTGCTTCAAGTTTTGTGCGTAATGATGTATATGCGCGTATGTGTTTTTACTGATATGTTATTTAACTCAATAACCCCCAAGTGCACAATCCGCACTCAAGGGTTCTAGGCAGCCGCGTAATTTCCGCATTTAGATTTGTCCTCATGTGGACAGCTAGCAAAGTTAAAAATCCGTCTGCACTCGGGAAGTAAAAAAAAATCTTATTCTATCTCGCGACCGCCCAAAAAACGCGGTTACGACCTCACGGACGGACTCGACCCGCCCCCAAATTAAGAAAGACCGTACAAGCTTTAAAGCGAGAATTTCTCATGTTTTTGCCAACATATTTTCTCAACCGTTCTGATACTTACCGGTACTGCATGCTTGCATGACCCCAAATGTATAAAATAAGGCTAACATGTCATGGAGCACTCGCACAACATTCTTTCCACCAATATGAGCACCGATCGGCATTTCAAATGAGACATTTACCTTCCATTATCACGAATCTGAAGATGGCGGACGCACGTATGCTGTTCAGTTGCTGTGTTATAGCCTATAACTGCACAAATTCACGGTGATTGATGTGGCGGAGTAATCAGTAAAAGGTCCGCTACATAATAGCTGCGACCCAATATATCTATACTTAAATGCAGTTTTCCGATTTATTCGTGAGATAGTCGGTTTAAAAACAACAACGTAGGATGGAATGTGTTGCCTTCATCACTTACTTTTACACGTAATAAATATAAGCACTGAGACCATTCAGGGGGTGGGTGGAGAAACGTGGCATAGAGGATGTGGGTGGGGAAACGTGGCATAAAGGGGTGGGTGGGGGAACGTGGCATAACCAGGGGTGGGTGGGGGAACGTGGCGACGTGCATATCAGGGGGTGGGTGGTTGGGAACGTGGGCATACAGGGGGTGGGTGGGGAACGTGGCAATACAGGGAGTGGTGGGGGAACGTGGCATACAGGGGGTGGGTGGGGGGAACGTGGCATACAGGGGCGTGGGTGGGGGAACGTGGCAACTACAAGGTGGGTATATATATCGGTGGTCAACACGGGGTGGGTTGCGGGACGTGCATAGCAGGAGGTGGTGAGGATACGTGCCATACAGGGGGTGGGTGGGCGGGGACGTGGCAATTTACAACGGGGGTGGGTGGGGACCAGAGTGCATAAAGTGGGGCGGCGGTCGGGGACATGGCATAAAGCAGCGGGGCTGGGTGAGGGAAGACGTGGTATAGCAGGTGTGGAGGGGATATGGTATAAAAGAGGTCGGGTGGGGGACGCTGGTATAGCAGGGGTCGGGTGGGAGATGTTCGTGGCCAATACATGGGGTGAGGTGGGAAGCCGTGGGCATAACAGTGCGGTGTGGCGAACGCAACATACAGGGGGTCGGCCTGAGCGTTCCGTGGCACATGGATCGTCCGAGTTATGTGTGTGTGTGTGACGTGTTATAGCACGGGGGGGTGGGTAAGCGAGAGCGATGGCCATACAGGGGGGTGGGCGGGGGGGACGTGGCTAATAGCAAGGCAGGCGGTGGGCGGAAACGTGACATACCAGGTGCTGGGTGGGGAACGGCAAACATAGCAGGGGGTGGGTGTTGGGGTTCCGTGGGCATCATAAGAGGGCGGGTGGGGTAGGGACGTGGTATGCGCGAGGGCGGTGGTAAGGAAGCGTGGCCATACGCAGGGGGTCTGGGTGGCGGGAACATCGGCGATACAGGGGGATTGGGCTAAGATGAGTGAGCAGGAAACAGGGCCCCAGAGAAGGGGCGATGTTACCGAGAAAACCGAAGACTCTGACTCCAAAGGTTCGGTGTGTACGGATCCGGCGCAGTTGAGCTATGGACTCAACGTCGGACTTGTGAGAGCACGTAGCTAATTGCAAGGGGGGAAAGTCGACCGTCTTAAGATGAAGCATTTACCAGGTAGTAGTGAGATAAAGGTTAAGCAGGCGCGGCATAAGTAGTGGTGACGGGGGATTGGGATATGAAGTAGAAGGAGCTGTAAGGTGACGGTATAGCAGGAAGGGCGGGCGTGATGGCTTACATTAGTGGATGGAAGTGGGCGGGTGCAGAAGCAGTGACGATAGGGGCAGTACGGGTGTAGTGGATGGAGAAGCGGTGCAGGTGACAGGCTGGAGGGGTGGTTGGGGAGCGGCAAGCGGGGATGCAGTACAGGGGGGTGGCGGGTCAAGTAGTGTGACGTGCAGGTGAAGGGCGAGGGGGTGGGTTGGGGAAGGACGTGACATACAGGTGGTGGGTGGAGAACGCAGAACATCGCAGGGGGTAGGTGGAGGGTTACGATGAAGCCAAAGGGGGTGGGTGGAGGGACGTGGTATACGTCGAGGGGAGTGGGGCGGCAAGCGAGGTGGTCGCTATACAGGGGTGGGTGGGGAAACTGTGCTATACAGGGGGTGGGAGGAAACGTGGCCAATACCGAATCCCGGGAGGGGGGTGGTGGGGGAGGACCATAGCAGGGGTGGGTGGGATTGCTCGGTGCACAAAGGAGGTGGGTGGGGGACGTGGAGGCAAGAAGCGATGGTGAACGTGGCATACAGGGGGTGGTGTGCGGAACGGTGGCATACATCGGGAAGCGGGTGTGGGAACGTGGCATAAAAGGGGTGGAACGGCGGGCAGGAGACTACAGGGTGGGTGCAGTGGCTACGTGACACACGGACGGGTGAAGTGTTGGTGGGTGGGGGTGGGGAGGTCTATGACATCGCCAGTGAACCGGGTCCGGTTTTTGACATGCGAGAGACGTGGCAAGCTCAGAGAGGTGGATGCGGATCCATCGAAATACAGGCCGCAGCGGGAAATCTAGCCGTAACACGTAAGAACAGAGTCGGAAATTAATTGTTGGAAATGGCGTGAAACAAGAATTGGATTTATAGGACTAAATCGACGTGAAATGTCAACGTTTGTTGCAACGATTTTCCAATTTTCAGATTTTTCGTTGATGAGATAGGGTTTTTGTTGAAATTGATGCTTGTGCTGCGCAGTGCTACTACATTGAGACACACCGCCAGAAAAATGTTTTTATTTCACTATATTAAATATTTAAGCTAAAAGTGTAGCAGGAGTCAACATAGGAAAATAATAATATATAATGGGAATTACGTACTTGCTGAAAGCCTATCACTGGGGATTCACAATCAATTATGTAATTATCCAATGAACCAGTTTTCGTACTAGTTCTGACACACGGCAAAATCTAGAAACAAATATTTATTACAATTTTAAAGGGTCAGTGATCTAGAGTTTTTAAGTTAGACGAAACTAAATAAATGAACGCTGTCACTTGGTATGGCGCAAAAATGAATCATGATGGTCTCGAAACAACAACGCCTGGTATTTATGCCGAAGTGAAGAGGCTTCAAATACATTGCTACAATATACTAGATTAGCTAGAGAATGTGTATTCTGTCATCATTACAACTTATGTCAAATAAGCAGGGCCGTAGGAAAAAGCGAATTCTGACGAGAGTCGCAAAAGTTTGCAAGAACTAATACCGGTGTAGGATAGGCTTTAGGCCGAATCGGAGGTTAGGCCGAAAGAATGATTCGCGCTTTTTGTAAATTTTGCAGTCTGGCTTTTGTAACATTGCAGGCTTTGTTCCATTAGTTTTATGCTCTATTTACTTTTGGGGGTTACATACAATTAATAACGCGACCCGCCTTGTTTGCTACTATTGGCTCTAGAAATCAGACAAAGGGGTAGGCATTTGAGAATGGAGACGTGGTATTCTATTGGCACTAGATTACATATATTATACACATTCTCGTTCAATAGACCCTGCTCTTAGAGAAATAGGCAAGAATTAATACCTTGCGTGTAAGTGCCTGCGTGCTATATAACCAGGCAGTACACAATCTGTCTATCGACGTAATAGTGTTAATAGCGCATGCGCAATATCTTAGCGCAGCGAGTTATATTTTGTGATTAATATGGATTTAATAATGTTTAGGGGCTATCATGAGTATAAATTTATGTAATAAATTCTTACAGTATCCCTGTGCTTAAATAATCACGGAAAAGCGCCCTAGGCATGTAGCCGTGAAAAAATTACTACTTCATGCCCCTCCATTCCTTGCTCGCTTGGCTCTCTTTTCCGCTCGATTCAGTCGTCATTGGACCTCTTTCTTCTTCGACCGCCCTCAAGCTATCTCGCTAGCCGGCGCTTGCCTCAGTCCCTCCGCACCTCTCCTCTCTCAGCAAAAGCTATCATTAGGGGTGGGCAGTTTTCCCTCAAGTCGCGTCCTGCACGGCCTGCAGACGTGGCTCGTTCATGCGCAATATCTCCCGCGAGAAGAATATTATTTTGCGAAAATTATGGCAGTTAATAATGGAGAGAAAGGATATTCTTACATAGATATTTAT